>NC_079516.1:1042768-1069756 GCF_000801105.2 Raphanus sativus | reverse complement strand
TATATTTTTATGTTACTTAACTATTTTATGTAACCATTATCTTATGTAATCATCTAAGAAATATATAGCTATATAAAAATATTTCTATTACTTTGAAATTGTATTATTTAAAATCATGTTTTAAAATAAATAATATTTATTTTTCTAATATTAGGATTATCTATGTGAAATTTGCTTTTATGAAATCACATTATATACAAATATATATTTTCATCTAAGAAAATATAGATATAAATAAAGTATTTGATTACTTCAAAAGTATATTTATATTTTTTTAAATAGAATATTACTATTTTGTAAACTTTCCTTTTTAATTAAATCATATTATATAGGTATATATTTTCGATTTTAAATTTGCTTTTATACTTTATAAATGTTTCCTTTTTATTATACATGTTATTTGCAAAAAAATTAAAAGAAACTAAATAAAAAATCAATAAAAATATTTAAGTGTAATAATTTTATTTCATTAAGGGTATCCATGTAATCAACCATCGTGAGAGTTAACGCCAACGCAATGCTTCACTTTTTAAATAAAATATTACTATTTTGTAAACTTTCCTTTTTAATGAAATCATATTATATAGGTATATATTTTCGATTTTAAATTTGCTTTTATACTTTATAAATGTTTCCTTTTTATTATATATGTTATTTGCAAAATTTTTAAAAGAAACTAAATAAAAAATCAATAAAAATATTTAAGTGTAATAATTTTATTTCATTAATGGTATCCATGTAATCAACCATCGTGAGAGTTAACGTGAACGTGACACATAGGAAACTGACTTCTCAAATAATATTATAGAGATCTCGGGTCATGTTCTTTTTTGCTGTATGAGTTGGGAAGAATCCCATAAGGTGGATCAAAACTTTCATTTTTTCTTTGGACGTCAAACTACATGTGAAATCAATTTAGATATAATACAATACAAGTATACAACCACAGGAGGTGGATTTCATATACTAGTGTAATATTCTTGAAAATTGAATTATACTACCTACCTGCTATTGTAGTGCAATAAGATAAGAACGAATATGTCTCAAAGAAAGAACTTGTAGTCCTAGCAGATACGATAATCCCTGATCATTAAAAAAAAAAACTTGTTTGAAAATAATGAAAACTTTACTTCTTTCAAGTAGATCAAACCAGGTTAAAATAAATGTGCTTTTCAGAAAACCTTTTCAATCGGGTAGTACCTGATTGTATTGTTTCGAAAACCGAAAAAAATATACTTTAAACATTGCATATACTATATTAAGTTTTTGCACATGTCCAAATATTGATTAATAATATTCTAAAAAGAAATTATACATTACCGACATCTCGGGTAGTTTATATATACCTGATTAAGTGTATAGTAAGAACGAGTTATAAACCTGAATTTTGCAGATGTCATCATATGAATCATGAGTGTATACTACTGAAAAAGGCAATCTAGGTGAATGGCATATTCCATAAGATGATCCAAAATTCCAAGCATATTCACGTAAACTCCCCTTGATTCCAGCATCATCTGCTTCCACTTCCACTTATGTATATGTATAGAAGGTTTTTAAATAAAATTCCCAACATTCTCGTTATACTATACGATTATTTCCCTTAATTATGTGTTATTGTGTATTTTGTTATTCAGCATGCAATGTATTATAACTACGAAATAAATACGTGTATACCAAAATAACATATTGCACCCATGATCCATCTATGATACAAAAGAATATCCTTTATAAACAACATTAACAGACAGGATATGTATTGATTCATTGTTTTAATAAGCTGTTTTCTTAGAAAAAATATGAAAAAGTTACCAGAAAAAGTGGAAAGAACACTAAGATGGGGTTTCGGTGTATCTTTTTAAATGTTTTCATGACCATAGACAAACAAAAAGTAGCACAGATCAAACAAAATCTATAAATACCCCTAGCAAGCCTCCATTATTGAAACCTTCTCTTAATTTGGCAGAACACCGCAAATCAAAAGAGAATGGCCATCCCTTAGTTGAAGAAGAGAAAAACCTCTGATTTGTCTAGAGGTTTATATCTTCAGGGGATGGTCTAAAAAAGGAGATTACTATATTAATATCTAGTTAAAGTGATTTTGTGTTCTTGTAAGGAAAGTGTTTTAATATATGGAGCAATGAAGACTGCAGAAGGCTGATGATGGAGTGACAGCAAGTTTTCTTTATCTCCCTCTAGAAAATTGGGCAACTTCTATCCTTTGGCAAGCTTCGGTTCCCCTCGGAATCAGCAGATTATGAACTACGTACTTTGTAATATCTCTCTTCTCTATGTTATGTTTCTTTATCATGTTTGTAATGTATCCACTCACATGGCATGTTCTTTAATCTGCGTGAGGAATAAAAAGAATCGGATTTGAGACATAAAGTTCGAGCGTTTATTAGTTTTGTTGGAGAGAGTCTAATATATTTAGAGAATAGTCAGGCCAAGTTTCTTTTGTCAAAAGTTGTTTCCAAATCTCTCTTTAGAACAAGACCATGCAACTAGCAGTCTAGCACTACACAACGTCTATGTTCAATTTAACTGAGTACTAAATGCTGAGGCATATAGCTTAGCAGTGGATTGGACAATTAATGAAGGATCTATTATATGAAATGATTTTCCAAATATAAAAGGGCTCTATTAAAATTCAAAGACAGAGGAGACTACATTAGATTAGATTACATTACATCACTTTATGTACCTAATACCAAACAAACCTAAATGTATCAAAGAGTGGTGCTATATATATAAATTGGTGACGAAAGAAAGATCTTCCTTGGATAACACGTCAAGACTCTCAATGCAAGGTTGTGGTCGTGCCACTTTAGCAATGGCCTTGTTCTCCTCTGGATTTCCTCATTCTCGACACACTCCAACTACCCATTCCACAAGCGTAAAGAGAGAGCAAGAACACTACAACAGTCTCTGCATTACCTCCTTGCTGGCTTCACAGTATTCCCCAGTGACCTACAACTTATATCTTCACCAGATGCACCTTTAGTGGCCAATGAACTGCTCACAATCTCTTCCATCTCCTTGAACCAAGGCCAATAGCTAGCTGATGTTCCACCACATTTCATTTCATCCCGTGCCTTGTTTACACTTTTACTAAGCTTTTCATACTTCTCCCTCACCGTCGAAGCAACATCTTCCTAATCACTTCCCCGTAGATTCTAACAAACACGTGATCGAACCAGACTTGAATCATAACTGGAATCATGAACCAATTTCTTATATTTAACGCAAATGATATTTACTTTAATAAATATGTTTGGAACAGATGCACCCGTGGCCTAATGGATAAGGCGTTTGACTTCTAATCAAACGATTGTGGGTTCGAGTCCCACCGGGTGTGTATTTTTTTCTTTCTTTTTGACTCTTTTTTTCTTTTATGTAAATGATAGATTTCGTTATTTTTTACATCGGTGACGTCAAATAATTAATTTAAATACGTTTTGGCTCTATTTAAAAATAATAATTTGCTGATATGTGAGAATCCTAAGCATCCTCTCCTCTTGAGTTATTTTTTTGAATAACATCATATACATATTTGCATACAGTGATACAGATCTACAAAAGAGTTACAAGTTAAGTCAAATTTATTGGAAGGTTAAGCCTCACATTATTTGCTGAAAGGTATACATAAGTCTACAGCATAGCCCGTAGGCAATAAAGGTTACAGGCTAGCGCAACAGGCCCGTGACATAAAAGCCTGAAACTCACATATTTTGTTTCTAACAGAGCTCAAGAACAACCAATGGACACAAGGAATACCACTCATGTGTTCTTCTACTACTTCCTCGGTTTTGGTCTCCCCATCACAGCTTTAAACTCAGTGCATAAGAAGCTTGAAAACAGTGTCTTCGCTTACCAAGACGTACTCGTATCCAAGAACTTGAGCTCGGTTTCTGAACTCAATCATTTCTTGTTCCGGCACTTGGATTCCGACCAACACATTTGCACCTGCCCCACCCTGTTTTGAAAGAAGGAACCATTGAAGTTACAACAAAGCTTGCTTGTGGTGTAAATGGTGAACAGAAATATAAACCTCTGCGCGGTAATGGAAAAGGCTAATGTTCCAACGGGGACTGAAAGAGTCCAAGAAGTTCATCAGAGCACCAGGTCTCTCTGGGAAGGTGAACTGGCAGAGAACCTCTTCTTCAACACTTGATCTTCCACCCATCTGAAAAATATACAAAGTGTTGTAATTCACATATCCAACTCGCATCAATCAACGGGAGTTATCAACTTAAGGGACGCACCAAGTAACGCAGGTGATCTTTTACTAAGTCACTGGTCGTGAGGTTCCTAGTTCTGAGCTGAGAAGATTCCATTCTCTTCTCTAGTGCTTTCAGCTCTCCGGCTGTGTGCACTCCAACACTAACAACCATCAACACACAAAACTGTGCGGATTAGAAGACTAACAACGAGAGAAGGAACTTTTGCAGGAAAAGACTTACCTGTATAGTACAACAGATTCCTTTTCCGACCCACATCTATACTTGAACTCAGTTATGTTCACTGGTCCAACCTGCATCGACCAAATATGTTTATATTAACGGGATTAACCGCTACATGCTGTAATACCAAACAACGCACCAATTCACAGAACTGCTTAAAGCTTCCAGGTTTTTCAGGCAAGATAGTAGCAAGAACAGCCTCCTGTTGCCTACCGACATTAGCGAGCTCCGTGACAATCCTCAGCTTGTCAAAGTTCATGTTCGCACCACTGGTTATGGCTACAACATTCACGTCCTTCAGACCGTAATATTTACAGTACGCTTCAGCTCCAGCGATCGCAAGCGCACCTGCTGGTTCTAATATGTTCCGTTGCTCCTCAAACATATCCTGTAGAGACGAGTATATGATCTCATCTACAATAACAATGCGCTTGTGTCACAAGCGTTACCTTTATTGATGCACAGATAGCATCACGAGTGACGAGCACAACACCATCCACCAGCTTTCTGGATATACGAAAAGTCTCTTCACCAACTACTTTGACTGCTACACCATCTGCAAAACCCCCAACCTGGTCTAGTATCACTCTCTCGCCGTGATGCAGCGACAACGCCATAGTGTTTGCATCAGCTGGCTCTACACCAATGATCTTCACCTGCATCCCACAAAAGCCACAATAAGGTGACGGAAGCTATGACAATACCTTACCAAAGCATCCACACGTACCTCGGGACAAACTCTCTTCACATAAGAAGCAATACCAGCTATCAAACCACCACCACCAATGGGGACAAATATAGCATGCAATGGACCTTTAGCTTGCCTTGTGATCTCCATCCCGACAGTCCCTTGTCCGGCAATAACATCAGGGTGATCAAAAGGAGGTATAAACGTCAAACCTTCTTCCTCAGCTCGTTGCTTAGCAAACGTCTGTGCTTCGTCATACGAATCACCAACAAGAACAACCGTCGCACCCAAATTCTCCACAGATTGCCACTGTTTATTTTATTGTTTTCACACACCAATCAGATACTAACTTCAGATTCAAAGACATTTAAAATGCGAAATACCTTGATCTCTGGAGTTGTGCGAGGCATAACAATCACAGCTGTGCAGCCGAGTTTAGCAGCAGACAAAGCAACTCCTTGAGCATGGTTTCCAGCTGAAGAGCAGATCACTCCTTTTGCCAATTGCTCAGCTGGAAGCTTCACCATCATGTTGTAAGCTCCACGAAGCTTAAACGAGAACACCTGAAACCATCATCAACCCCCACCCGCACAAACACACTTAAACATAGCTTCAAAATTCATAAACGAATCAGCAAAAATTAATGTTCTAAAAATCGGTATAGATTGCCGACTAGCCGTCTAGTCGGCAAATCAGTTATGAACATAACTATATTTTTAACAACTTTTTTAAAAAAATTATCTAAACGTTTTAAAAAACGGCCTAAGCTCCTGACTAAACACTATTCATATGCCTAACAACCGCCTAACAACTTACAGGTTGCAAGTCTTCTCTCTTGAGGAACAAGCGAACACCTAACCTCTCCGAAAGCTTCTTAGCCAAGTGGAGTGGCGACTCGATCGCCACGTCGTAAACCTTGGTGGAGAGTATATTCGTCAGATACTCCATCGCCTCGGCGATGCTTCCGTTCTCCGGATCGCTCGCGGCGCGCTCAGGAACCGCGCCGAGGTAACCGGCGGGGTACTGCAGCGAGTTAGGAGAGACCTTGAGACGCGGCTGCGGCGGAGGAGAATCCAGAGGAGGAGGAGCAGCCACGGAGGTTGTTTCGTCGTCTCGGGTGAGAACGGCTAACGGAGAGACGTGGTTTCGAGGTAGAGTGATTCCGATGATAACCGGTTTAAACCGGAGGTTGCCGCGGCGATTGCAAGGATGTAGAGGAATGTGGTGAAGGTGATGGGGTAGCATTTGGGTACGGAGAGAGGAAGGAGCCGTTGGAAGCCTGACGGAATCCATGACGGCTCTGTTAGAGAGAGAGAGGCAGAGAGAGATTGTGGTAGGTGGAGGCGGCGGCAACAAAACTATCTGTGTGACTGAGATCGATTTAAATGGAGAAACATAATCGATTTTTAAATTATTTTATTATTAATGTTAAAAAATTTTAAAAAAGAAAACAAATAATAATGTATATTTTCTATTTTGTGTCTCTACCGATTGTATTACTCATTTAATCAATGCTCTCTTGTTAATAATGTATATTATGATGATTGTATAATCATCAGAATCCTGTTCTGTATAGTAAATTTCATGTGTAATGTTAAATATTTGGGATTTTTGGTATATGAAGATGCGTTTTCTTGTTTCTTTAGTGGCATCACAACATGTGATAAGATGTCAAATCATATAGTATCGTGTTGTAATGGAAACTCATAAGAACTCATGTTTGGTAATTTTGCTCGTGTCTTGTTAGGTACAGCTTTAGATAAGATTGGGATCACATGTCATTCCTAAATATTGACAGTATGCTTCAGCTCCAGCGAGCGCAAGAGCACCTGTTGGTTCTAAACGTTAGCATCAGGTGTTACTTCTTGGAAGTTACGGTTAAATGGACACATAATTTTTTTCTTTTTTTTGTCAAATGGACACATAATTAACTACGACAAAGAAGGAAAACTGCATTTTTCCTTTATAAACGTATTATTTTTTAAATATTTTAGTGCATCTTGCATTGCATAACGACAAATGCATGTGGTGGAACATTAACATGTAGTGGGAAAAGGATGTTCCCTAGTGGTTCCACCTTGATTTCTTCACTAGTTTTAGTTTTAAATTTTTAGATAATTCGAATAATAATCACCACTAAGTGTAACTTCTTATACGCATTGACACCTTTTTTTTTTTGCTTAAGGTCTTGCGAAGCTAGGTGTGGGTGTAACCTTGAGAGAATCTGAAATCCTAAATTTGTGGATGAGAATTCCAATTTTGTCATTTTCCCTCTTCCTCTCTCTCCCACACACAATTGAGATCAAAACTCAGACAAGAATGAGAAAGTTTCTTTGACTCTGACATAACAATCTGTTTAAGTGACTCAGAAACATCGAAACAAACAATGATCTTAACAATGAAACTCCTTCACCCTCTCTTCCTCCATTCCCTTGACATCAAACTCTGCTTCTCTCTGTTCACCATCACGTATTAAATAGCCTTTGTAAGTTTTAAGTCAATTAACCAAGGCACGCAATCAAGCAAAAACATTGGCTCTAACTGGTGAACACTAAAGGAATAATAGGAACGATTAGGAATGGAACACAGAGGAAAAAAATAATAGGAATATATATTTCCTATTGTTCCCCCTCGGATTTAATAAGGAATAGATTTGTTCTATGATTCCTTAAATTAAAGGGAATGCAAAGGAATATTGAAGAAAAAATATTCCTTATAAATGGTATCCAATTTAAGGAACAAAGAGGAACTAATTATTCACATTCCTTATGAATGGTGTCAAGTTTAAAGAATAAATAAGAATTAGCTATTCCCCATTGTTCCTTTGGTCACCAGTTAGAGCCATTGTAAATTTTTTATCAGAGCTACGGAAGACTCAACTGTATTAGAAGAATCTGTTTAATGGATAATACTAGCTAGTACGGACCACTTTTCATCTCTTATTCTTCTCTGTTCCTAGACTTTTTTTGCTTTGCAAAACATCAAATCAAATTCAATCCCATAAGGTGATAAGATACTTTACTTAAAGGTTCCAATTAGATGGAGATCTAGATGAAGTTACAAAAATGTACCAAACCGAAATTAAACATTGTAACTGGAAGAAGAAATCAAGAGAAACGATCACACAATAACAATCAGGACTAACCAACATGGCAACATGGAGCAAGAAATCAACTACTCATTAAGTGAGAATCAAGTCGTGAGAGTGAGAATACTACTCTGTTCTGCGGTGTGCTTCTCGCTTTCTCAAGTTTGGAATTTTGCTTGACAGTTTGTTCGGTTCTCTTCTATGTTAGTTTTTTTTACATTTTTGGAAACTCTTCCTTGGAGTTGAAGAAAGGTAAAATTGAAGGAGATTAAAGAGGGAAACGGGTTTGAACTTATGTAAAGTGAAGGATAAAGATCTTGAAGCAGCGGAAGCCCAGATTGCTGATCTAGAGATGAAATCAGATAGAGTTCCGTATGCAAGTTGAGAAAATTAACTGAACTTTCGACCTGATTCTTAAGAAAGTCTAGTTCTTTCTCTTTTTCTCACAACTTCCACAGGAAATCTATCAGATCTCATCTCTAAATCAGCAAACTGAACTTCCGAATCTGTGATAAAATTGCAAGTTATCTGACGGTTGAGAAGGTGTTTCCAGTGGCTAAAACGCCGGAGAGATTTGTAATGTAGTGAATGTGAAGGGAAGACGTATCGAGTTTATACAAGATCTAGCGAACCGGAAATACCGGTACGGGATTATACTTCTAAACCGTATCTAAGATAACCGCATGAGGAGGAATAACCACATGCCATGTTTTGGCCTCGACTCGTACTTTGCTTTGACTCTTCCCTTCTTGTTAGGCCTTTTAACGTCCTTTTTTACTCATTACATTTAATATCTTTATGTAGAGAGAAGGATATAAACATGCATAATATCGAGATATATAGATAAACTCTTACGGTAAAAAAAATATAAATAACGTTACGATCAAGAACCCATAAAGATCTATAAGTTATAACTTATAATTTGCTTAAAATATAATCTCGTTTAAGAGAATACATACATCAATGTTCATTCGACATGACAGGATTAAATCTCTTCTTCAAATTACCAATCTGCTCAAGACTCAACCCAAAAGCTTTCACAAGCAACTCCTCATTGATCCCTGACCCAAAAACCACCGACGGTATCTTCTGAATCCCGGGGCTTTGGCTATTAAGTCCTCCTAGAATCGTGGCCGTAACATCTCCCACGTTCATCTGAAAATGCACAAGCCCTTTTGGGTACACCATCATCTCTCCTACTTCCATAACTTTAGCGTAGACTTTATTGTTAGAGTCCACAAAACCGGAGTAAACCCGTCCTTTAACCACGTGGGCTACTTCAGTGGCTCTTGGATGATAATGTGGAGGGTTTATAGCTCCGGGTTTGAGATCAGCCCGGACAATCGACAAGCCCAAAGTGTTAAGGCCCGGGAAGGTTGTTGGGTTCACGGGGACTGTGGCTAAACCGGTCTCAGAGAAGTTTCCTGCTTTTTGTAAACCGGAAAAGATGAAATCTTCAATGGTTAGTTCGGAGGAGTTTTTGCATGGGAGGTTTGTGGAGAAGGGATGATGATGAGGAAATGTGATTTGTTTGGTATGCAGAAGTCTTGGATCGGGTCGGGGTCTGAAGCTAATGTGAAGCAGATTTTGAAACAGACAAGAAGTAGAGCTTTTATTACAAACATAGTGTTTGCTTCCATCTTCTTACTTTGGTTTTGAGGCGTGAAGAAGACTTGTCTTGTGTCCGGTTTATATAGGCATTTATTTGAAGGAAGCAAATGAGAAAGCATGGTTAAACCGGCTCAAGTTTGGGGTACATTGTATGCAAAACATTGAAAATAGTTTTGGTATCAAATGGACGACGGTTATGAAAGTGGTTAAGCTGGTATGTCTTGATTGATAAATTCAATCTTACTTACCGTTCTTTCATGTAAAATTATATGTGAATGAAATTTCAACTCAATACAGACATACATAACATTAACCGGAGGAAAAGGCTTCTATCCCGGTTCAGCCGCGAATTATTGTGATTTGGTTAAGGCTTAACCAAATTAACAAAGAGTCTTGATGTGGTCACATAGGCTGAAACATAGGCACGTATTAGGCGTGATGTTTCCGCACTCCATGACGTATAATTACATAATATTCATAATGATGCATTGTTGCCTATGCTTTTCGTTATGTGTTTAAAATTGTATTACTATCAACGCATGCCTAGAAACATGAACATCGCTTGTCGGTGGTAAAAGCTTAGAAAAAGATAGATTAGTGGGCCAAATCTCTATTCAGAGCCAACTATTGTTCTTGTTAAAAAAAAGTTATAGAGATTCACAGCCAAATTTTAACAAGATAAATACTAGAATTTGAAGAAAAGTACTCAAATGATAGTCAAGTTGGTAATCTTTAGTAATCTCTTACATAATCCACCGTAATATCACCAAGTAGATACATACATCTCAGAAAAAGTGACTGAGAGACAATGATGTTTGAAGGGCATGCAATGGACTGCTGGATTTGCTTGTGAATGAAGTTAATCAATAAGACATATAATGATGAACAAACAATAGTTCCCACTTTCCTACCATCATTATGTTTTTTGTATATACAGCTACAATGTCTTACATATATACTATATATTGCTGTGATTGGGAACAATAGGTAACCAGAATTACTCGTTAATGTACTCAAAATATCTTACTCTATATGTTTTTGTTGACTTCTTCGAAATGTTCATAAACCAAAACGTCACAGGTGCATTTCGCTGATGCAATGAAACACTTTTAATTGAATGTACATAATATATAACCATCCTTATATGCAGAAGAGTAAACACATACAATAGTGAGTGTTTTAAAACTAGGTATCTAACAAACGATTTCTTGTTTGTTACCTTTACCTAAGTATGTTACTTAATGCATTGGTTATATAACAACACAAGCTGTTTATTTTCTACCGTATCATTCGAAACAAGTGATCAACCAGTGTTGTTTTAAATCAAGTTTTCTTCTTCTCTTCCATACGTTTCTTACTTCCTAGATGCTCTCTCTGTTTCACATGCATCTATCACGTCTCACCTTATCATAAACTATACCATATACTTTTCCCATCTCATTAGTTCAATGCTAGTGATTGACTATATATTTTTGTTGCTAACAGGTGAGGAAAATGAAACCCAACTTTTGGCTGTTACATTTAAACCCAAAGTGGTTGCTATTACATTTAATAGAAACCCAAAGTTTGGCTATGACATTTATATTCTTATTTTAATATGCATCCCTACAAAATCTAGTGGGCCTTTAGTGCTATATCGGACTCCAACGACCAAACAAGATCTATCGTTTGAATGCAAGACCCTATCTATCTTATTAAAACAGAAACATTACAACTTCTTCTAGGTGGATTTTTAAAAGTGGACCTAATATATTTAAATTAAATGTCTCATTCTTTATATATAATATGTATCATAGTCTAACTTTGCATTGATGTATTTCCTTAAATACAATTCTTCTTTTTGTCAATATTCCATATATGAATTTTACATTTATTACATGTTGATTTAAATAAGATATATACTCAGAATACTAAAAATATTAATCGTTCAATAATTACCCTATACAATTCATTTTAAATTAATCAGTATATTTTCATTGGCCATATTAATTTTATTAGTACGAATAACATTAGGTAGATAAGTCATAGACACATATATAAAGATATGACTATTCTTATAACTACGCTGGGCCTAATCTACTTTCTAAAACAAATAACACATAACTTCATATATTGTATAGAATATAGTAATATTGTATAGTATTATACTTATACAATAATACTAAAAACAAACCAAATTGAAATATAATATATATCGAAAAATGCTTTGAATCATTACACACAAAATATATTAGACCTCAGAGATAAAATTCACTTTGAAATTACGTAATAATTATTTAAAAAATTAAATTTCGTAATGTATAAAAAACATAAGTTTTATATAAAATTTTGTGTTGCAATAAAAAGACACAACTCGCGCTTGCAAAATGTTATTTTTACATACGAAATACAGTTTTGATATTGTTCTTTAAACACAAAATTGAATTATACAAACTCGATACTACATAAAACTAAACAATATAGAATACATTTTAAAAATAAAACCCGTGCGGGTGTGCATATGTTTATATAATATATAAATATATTATGTTACACATATTTTCATATAAATAATACCCCAATGTAAGTTTTGTATGATAAATGTTGAAAATACAAAATATATAGCACTATATATTTTAAATAATACAGAAAAATCTACTTTACGTTATCATAAAATTTAAAAATCAAATTTAGTAATTAAACACATTAGTACACATTGTTATTTATCAAAATTTTATATTAATACATATTGGCGAACATGTATAATATTTAGTAAAAACAAAGATAAAAAAAAATGACTCCCGCTCGGTCGAGCGGGTCATGATCTAGTTATTTTTGACAAAGAATGCAAGACCCTATTATTTTTGACAAAGAATGCAAGATCCATCCCACACCTTGAAGTTCGACTATATATTTATCTGTTTCCGTATGGAATATCTATATACTCATCCCTTTCTATGGAGGTATACTTTTTTTAAGGGAAAAAAACAAATTTAGCAACTCTCTTTAGTTGTATTTATCAAGATTTACATTATATAATTATAGTTTCAAATTGGTATGTGTAAATTACAAAAGAACCCATATATAGTTTTACATGTCAAGCATAAAACCAAACACTATAGAAAAAAGCTCCCTGTGATGAAAAATTTACAAAATAACATATGCATAAGGGAAATCGGCCAATTCATACATCAACAGACGGTCGCGGTCCCGATCAGTACATGAACTCGGACTCTGTGCTAAAACATACACCAACTTAACATTTATTTGAATTTCATACATAAACAACAAAATTTTGGTCTAATCATACTTTGACCGTGTTTCCGTTAGTCAAACGGTTACATGTGCTTATGTGGAGTTAACGTTCGATTACGTGGCTTTTGTATATTTATTTTCTAAAAAAAAAGATTGTTGGGAGGTGAATTGAACCCTGGTTAGAACAGTAGCTCATCAACGACTCAACCACTATGCCAAGTACGATTCTTTGGTGTTTTTAACAATCATTTTTATTTAGATTTAATAAATCCGATTCATTAAAGGTTAATACCTCTCCACCACCGGCTTCTGTCTTCCCTGTTTCCCTGTAATAGAGGAGTTGTTTATAAAGGAGCTTTGATTTAGATTTATGTACCACCACAGCTCATGTATAAATTTTACAAAACAAATCGATGCAAGTGGCTGGAGTCTTAAGGCCATGGATTTTATAAAACAAGACAACAAGAATTTTTTTTTATATCAGGACGTTTTTTGAAGAGAAAACCCCAATTCTGCTGAATCCAATCAAAAATAGACAATATCTCAGTTCAATATTCAGTAGGAAAAACTTTTTTAGACCATGACTAACGCCCCATACAAAAGCCACAAATTCGAGAGTGAACCTGTTTATTTCGTTTGGAAAGACAGAGATCTAAGAAGATGAAGATGACCAAAAGAAGAGAAGACGATGCTGAAGATTTAATTGTTTACGTAAAGGAATATATCATTGAGTTACGATTTGGCACAGTGGTTGAGAATAGAAGCATGTTCTAAACCAGCCTGGGTTCGAATCCTACTTCCTCCCTTTTTCTTAAAAAAAAGATTTTAATTAATTTTAATTTCATAATAAAAGGAACAAAACGTCGACGTTTTGATATTTTTTTCGATTTAAAACCACGTCATTTTCCACATCATCTATAATAAACGGTCAACTAACAGATTTAATATCAACTTTAGTCAATGTATGTAAAATCCGTTTTTTAAAAGTTGACGTATGAAATTCAAATAAATGTTGAGTTGGTGTATGTTTTAGCACAGGGTCCGAGTTCATGTACCGATCGTGACCGCGACCGTCGGTTGAAGTATGAATTAGCCGATTTCCCCATAGATCTCCATATCACAGTTATAACACCACTTTTGTCAAAAAGAAACAGTTAATTATAATTAACAATACCCTATATCTACGAAGTTATTATACGAACTTGGGGGATTCATATGTAAGTATGGATGATATTAATATCTATGCATTGGAGATATTCATCATATCTTAAAAGAAAAATATATTAAATTTCCATCTCTTTCACGGTAACAAAATTTCTGCCGCCACCACTAAGAGGGGAGGTGCACTCAATGCCCTACAATGTAAGCAAAGGCAACATCAATGGTTTATTTAATAACTATATATATTATCATTTGCTTAGATCATCAACATCCACCATTCACCGTAAGAAAAGCCTCAAAATATTATATTCTCTACCCACCCATTGTGTAACCTTTTTGTTGTCTTTACCTCGCTACCTTCTTCTGAGTTTCCTACATTTATTCTTCGTTACCAAGGAATAAAAATAAAAATATAAATAAACTGAAACATGCTTCATTGGTGGAACCCATTCGAACCCACTTATCATCGTAAGCGCTTCAGGGTTAGTAGACGAAATGGACCACACTACCTCAGAATATCAACTTTGGTTAAGCTTACGTAATCAAGATGGAAGAAATAGGTTTACATGTTTAAATGTCTATATGTGAGATCGTGATGGATAGAGAAAGTTTGGTCAAGCTATACTCTATAGCCTGTATTGGGAAAGTAGTAAAGTACCAAGTCGTAAAGAGTGTTCGGTTTTCTTGTTATAGATTAGGTTAATAGATGCATCAACGGTCCATTTTTTTGGGTCAAATTAACAATAAATGACGTCGAAATTATTTTAGGCAGACCTGATGCAACTTCGTTAAGGCGTCACACGAAATCAAGTTTGGTGAATAACCAAAACAAGAAAATAAAACCAAATTCAAGCTTACAAGGGAGTAGTTTGTCTCTGTTTAGTTTTCTTTTTCTTTTTCTTTTTAGAAATGCCTACGTACAAGGATATCAACGTTACCAAAACCAGTTCTTATTGTGTTAAAAAATGGTTGTGTTTTTAGTTTTTACTCGTTAATCTTGTGCGTTTCCTAAACACAACTAGAAAATGAGAGACTCAAAATACCAAAATAATTCAAGATATTACATACGCAATCTAGCAATTGAAAGAAAAGAAGTAATATTCAATGTAAGAATGATTATAGAAAACAAGTTGTGCTTCGTATTTGGAAGAAGACATCCACTCATTAAAAGTCATTTCGGCTCCTTTTGTGGTGGTCCTAATGGCTCCACTTCTAGATATAGGCAAGCCTCCGCTAAAAAAAAACCTTGTCTTTTTGTAAATTTCAAATTATTATTACATTTTAAATGGTTTGTAATAGTTGAAACAAGTGTGTTTAGATGTTCACTAAAGTATATATATATGGTTGGTGTAATGGAATTGTACACAAAATGTTAAACAATAAAACAAATCCATTATGAGATCCAGTTAAAAAGATATAACTAGGAGATCACCACTCGGCACCCGACCACACCCCACCACGACATACTAGTGGCCTACCAAGTTAATGGCATTTTTCGTAATATTCGTAAATACAAGGGCATTTACGTTACCCCAAACTCTATAAAGATATACAAACACAAATCTCCAAAACTCCACAAAAATCTCCAAAGACATTATTTTAACAGAAGGGATCACAAAGTTAGGGAAAAAAAATAAATATAAAGATGGGGAATTGTATAGTAGTGGAGAAGAAAGTGATAAAGATTATGAGAAATGATGGAGAAGTAGTTGAATACAGAGGTCCCATGCATGTTCATGACATCCTCACCCAATTCTCTGGTCACTACTCTCTCTTTGATTCCCTGTCCAACAGTTATCATCTTCATCCGCAAGCCAAGCTTCTGTGTGGTCGTCTCTACTATCTCATGCCAAAGAAGACGACCACTATCAAGAATAAGAAGACGAAGAAGGAAGTCAGGTTTGCAAATCCAGAGGTAGAAAAAGAAGAAGGAGACATATTAACATATTATGGTGACAACACTAAGGAGAAGAGTCCTAGTGTGGTGAGAGTGAAGATGGTTGTGAGTAAGCAAGAGCTCGAGAAGCTGCTTCAAGGAGGTCCAGTTCATGAAATGGTCTATAGAAGTCTTGCTAAGCAACATATGTGCCATGATGATGATGATGATGCTGAGTGTCTTAGAGGCTGGAGACCTTTGTTAGATAGTATTCCTGAATCTGATTAGCCTATATAGCTGTCCATATCTTCCATAATATATATATGACACATACATAGATATACATACATAACAGAGACTCAAAGCTTGTTCAAGAGAGGAAAGAAAGCATGTAATACATAAAAGAAAGAAGTTACAAAAAAATACATAAAAGAAAGCCTTCTTTCTTAGAAAGTATCAAAAAGTTTGTATTAAAACCGAAAATGTGAATATTTGCTATGTTGAATGTTACAAAAAGGATGCGTGAGTGCTTATGATAGGCATCTCTAGTGGCTTCCAAAGCAAAGTTCCCATAGTGGAGGGAGAAGAATACTGGTTTCCAAGACCATTTACTACTCGCATTCATCTATTCAAGTAAACGCGCTGTCTTCAACACAACTAATTAAACTAGTTTAACGCTAACTAACATAATGGTCTAGTTGGCATTGATAAATCAACCTAAGTAATTCCACATTTCGTCATACGTTGAACATCATTTTGTCCAGTTATTGTAAACAGTTCAGCTCATGGTCGAAATGCATGGGACGAAAATCAAATATAAATTTTGAAAGCGTCTACTTATGGGTGCATCAATCAACGTCGTTTTTTCCGTCTATCAACAATTGTTCTTTCGAAAAATAGTTTATGGGTTTCAAGTGAAGTATTTCTTTGGGTTCCTTCACTCCTTAAACAATAACATGTTTTTAACTAAAACAAATTCCCTTTAAAATCTCAAATTCACAAAAATATCGTTTTTTCCTAAATCATGTTGGTTAAATCAATTTTTTATATTTTAAATAACTATTACACTTTAGTTTTTACTTAAATATGAAATATCCATTCCAGCGTGAATTACTTAGTATATATATCCATTCTGTTTTAGTACTAAATATTTCATATGTTCATTTTGTCCAGTTATTATCAACAGTTCAACTCATGGTCGATATGCAACGTTAGAGACATGAGAACAAATATAAAATTGTGCAATAGAATAATACAAAGCTTAGATGAGCCTTCACATGTTAATAAGCTAAATTGACTAAAAAAAAATCAATTGGTAATTATGAAAAAACAAAGTGATGTATAGAAACAATTGGACCCTCTGTAAGATTACTCTTTAACAATCTGAGTAATCATCTCTTTAACAATCTGAGTACATCTCCAACAAGATGTAGCGATCCTGTGACCAGAACCTGTTGCACGAAAACAAAAAAACCACAAGTAGACGATACCAGAGAAGTTAATGCTCTGTTTTACTCTAAAGAGTCTGAAGTAGATGATGAATATAGGTTTTGACTTCACCTCTAGTTTCAGCGAAGGGTTCCGGCGTACGCAGTCTCGTAGCCAGTTTATGGTCAACGGAAGTGAAGGCATTACAGCGCTTGAAGTGATATGTGTCCCCCCTGCAGGTCCACCACAATGAGGTGCATCCCCACACAGGAAATCATGAGGTGGCAAAGAAGTTATTCCGTCAGGGTTCAGTGTATGGTCAAGTGCAGTATCTGTTCCTTGGATTGATCTCTCCCAGAGTTTCTGTAGTCTGAATTGCCAAGTCAAATCCTTTCTACGTGTATCTAAAGGGATTGCTGATGCGCCTGAAATGACTTTGTTGTAGGTTGACATGGTCGGAACGAACAGTGCTCTTGAGAAATGAGTGCCTGAAAGTGTTTTCATTCACCAAAAATATTAACAAAAACAAAACAGAGTACAATTTGTTTTTCAGACTACCTGAGGAAGCGCAAGTGGTGACAAGCTTCGGAAGTAAGACTTGAGGGTCTCTCACTTCCATGCAGTTGAACAGAAGAACCTATAGCAGAGAAGAAGTCTTCACAAGTCAGATCAAAGTATCAAATACAAAATTTTCAACAAGCAATTGTACCTGCTTGGAGACTTTGTTTAAGTCTCTACCAAACTCCCCGTTTCTCCTGTAGCCATTGACGGGAGTGGATAGGCTTTTGTTTCCTCTGACTGCAGAAGAGAACCATCTGCCACAAGCCTCCATGCTCTCTGGACTGTGAGCTCCATCCAAGTAAAAGATCAGATCACCGCATGGAGTTTTCATCGAGTCCTTTTGATCTGATACTAGATCATGAACGACTTGGGCTCTCCCATGAAGACGTGCAGTGGCAAGACCACGGCAAAACGCTACCGGCATATCAGTTTCATTGCTTCCCTATCCGAAAAGACAAACAAGATTCAGACAATATCGCCATTAGAAGTTTTGATAAAGGTTTAATGACCAACATTTGGAAATATCTTGTCCCAGTTCCCAGTTCTTTGAAGCCAGCATCTTGAAAGAGAAACAGCAAGACCTGCATTTACAAGCTGATGATCCCCAGACAAGCCAAGTTCAATTCCATCCAACTTTTTAAGATCAAGAGGCGCTATTACTTCCAGAGGAACCTGCAACGCAGGTTAAACAGCATAACTAAATCACAGACGAACGCAAGACCATGATAAAGCTTGTAACCGAAAAGTACAGTACTTCTAGAGCCCCACCAAACTGAGAATCAAAGACAGCAAGGAACCAAAAATAGGCCTCTGGTTGTGACTTCTAGAGCCCCACCAAACTCTCCCAACCCAAACAAACCCAAAACACTTGATACCGCTTCCTACATTTCAAACCTTTCCAATTTATTTTGATCCCACTCACTAATACACATGCTGAGACTGCCTGATCGTTTCGATAAACTCTCTATCAGAACTAACTTTTTGTACATTGGTTTAATAGAACTAATCATGAGAGTATTAGTTAGTTACCTTAAGATTATTAGCTGTTTCTTGAAGAACCCCCATTGCTTCAGAGAGTTGTGGGACTGTGAAGGCCGGGATTTGAGGCTTTCATTAGCAATACAAGAAAACAGAGAAAATCAGAGAAAATCAGAGAATATCTAACATGAATCTACCAATTGGAAACCTTGAAAACAAATATATTCGAAATAGCTTATAAAGTCAGAAGGTACCTTAAAAATCCCGGCCTTGTGAAAAGCAATGTCAGCTAACGTATGTCCTGTGTTGAATCAGTATTGAGATATTAGAGTTAGCAGAGTAAAGCGTTAGTAAGAAAACACATTTGCCTGATGAACTGAGGATAAATAGTGTGGCGTATACCCAGTATATCCATATGATCCATCCCAAGAGAAGCAATGCCGCAGACAATAGGCTTTTGAATCTGTAATTCACATTTTCTATTTTAATGGAAACAGATGTTCAACATTAAATAAATATGACAGGAAACTCAAAAGATGCTTACAACGTTTGTGGAGTCAAGTTTCCCCCCAAGTCCAACTTCAATGACAGCAACATCAACCTATCAGGAAAATAAACATTCAGTTTTAGCCAAATACATAAGGTATCAGTGCAATGTATTTGATCAGTGATGTACCTTTTCACAAACAAAAATCTTAAATGCCAACACTGTGAGGAATTGAAAAAGAGGAGGCATGGTAACACCATCTACAGCTTTCTCCTGCAAATAAGAAGCTCACTATTAGATATATACACTGTTTGCTCATAGTCTACACCGAGTATTTTACTCGCAGTTAAAAAGATATTCAACCAAATTATCCCTCAGATCAGCAAAAAAAACTATAGTACAATTCCTTCTTCTCTCATTCCATAACAAAACAGACTCAAGAAAGTAAGCAATGAATAATACTTAAAAGACTATATCCATCCAATCATACATCTCAAGCTGGAACAAAAAGAGTATTTTACCTTCAGTAACTTCCAACATTCCCAGAAATACTGAAGAAACTTTTCCTCAGATATATCCAAGCTGGAAAAGAGAAACAGCATTTCAAATAGGTATCAGTGTTCATGTAGCATTGAACATCAATGATTCAACTTACCCATCTATTCGGAATCGTTCCCTCACATCCATCAGGTGAGGAGATGTAAACAATCCTGTTCGAAACCCACAGTTACGTAATATTGCCTCACAGAAGACACATGTTGAGCCCTGATAAATAAATACACAATCTTCAAAGGCAGACCAAGAAAATCAGAAGCTGCATGAATACACAACCTACCTTTCCCTTCGTTCCAGCGACATGAATAACTTTTAACTCTTTTATTTTATCCTCCAGGCCCAAAATCTGTATTGCCAAATAAAAAACCGCAGACAAAACTTTCAGTAATTACAGTGAGTTACATAATTTTTATGTCACACTTAAGTAATTAAAATATTCTCAATAGTCTTTGTATGCCTTCTGTTTTATTTCATTTAAGATTATTCCTATTCTACAAACCACCATCCAGAAAACGTTGACTATAAATGGATGTTGTCACCACCTTGAGATATGAGACGACTTGCTCAAGTTTGTCACGACTTCCTACGGTAGGTGAGCGGTCGCCACGTCGACGAGAAATAAGAGTGGAGAGCGCGTCCATGGCATCATCATACGAAGTCAAAGCTGCACTATCTGCCTTCTCTTCCTTCGCACCCATATCAATGGCAGAATTCTCCACGACCTGTACTGATTTGCTTGAGTACCTAAGCTCTAGATACACCAAACAGAACAATAAGAACAAATGTACCAGGTACGAAACAAGTGGATGGTGCATAAACTTACTATTGTTGAAATAAAGACGATCCCGAGGGCCTGAAGTTAAACTGTAAGATCCAGGCGTTGGTTTAGTGAAGAATGGAAGTAGAGGTGCTCCGCACTTTAGAAACCCGTTCACATAAATGAGCATCAGGGAACGTCAAATCTACAACCAGAATAACAGTGTTTGTTTTCCATTCATTAACATTGTTCAGTCTCAAAGCTCAAAAACCCAAAGGGTCCCTATAACAACAAAAAAGGCATATTTGAAATCCAATTAACAAGTTAATTCAGCATAAAATCACTTGGATTGATTGCATCAAAAAAAAAACAGAACACACCTCTTAAGTTTTCTAAAGAGCACTTCATAAACTTTCTGATACAAGTAAAGTTCTCTACTTTAAAGCATTCTCAAAGCATCAACAATTAGGGATGCTAAGATTCGAGAAACTGCATAGATAAAATCTAAAATAGAAAACCTATAAAAAGAGGTACACTCACACCTATAAAGACAGGAACACCAATAGATTCAATCTAAGTAATAGAAGGATAGAGAGACCAACACCAACCATGGAAAAGCTTCAATCAGTAAAGTCGAACAATTTGTGTGGCTCTTTTTATTGCAACGTATATCAGGTCGCTTCCAGTATTTGTGGAATGCTAAAACAAATCAGGAAGGATGATGTTTTTTTAGGGTTAGTGGGGGGCTCACTCACCACTCAGCAGCCATTGCCGAAAAGGGAGAAAGACGACAGCTCCACTCTGCACCACCACCACCACCTACCTTGATTTTCGAATCGTCTGCGTCATCCTCCTTAATTTAAAGCCATATATTAATCATCTTTTTATATTTTTTTTACGCTCAGAAACAGAGTTCTTTTTTTTCCTTCCGACAAGAACTATTCCAAAAACCAAACCAAGTTTTATTAAAACTTGGAGCCCATAAAGAACGGATCCGGACTGAACCTAAGGCCCAAATGCCTAATGAGGAAACCCACATTGAAACTCGGAAATTCTAGCCACTCACGTGCCTTTCTTGATGAAATTCATTTTCAATAACATTTAGAAAAAAACCACAAGAATACAATACAGTAGAACCTCTATAAATTAATAATGTTGGGACTTTAAAATTTTATTAATTTATAGAGATATTAGTTTACAAAAATTTCCTTTTTAATTTTTTTTCTATTTTTGGTTATAAAATAAGAAAATATTTGCTTTTACCATATATACATTATTAAAATTTAAAAAATAATGACTTTTATATTGTTTTATTATCTTATTTGGTGTATATTTTTATGTTTGATAGAATATTTATGTGATTTTCGATATAATTTTACTAAATATTATCAAAATATATTGAAATATTATATATATATTAATAGATTATTAATTTATGATTTTAATGGGACTATATATTTACATTAGAGTTTTAAGAATATTATTATCTTATTATTTTATCGATTTGGGACCGATAAAATTTATTAATTTATAGAAGTTATTAATTTATCGAGTATTAATTTATAGAGGTTCTACTGTAATAACTTTTAACTTGAATGGAAAAAAAAACTGGAGTCACGAGAAAGAGATAGGACTAAAAGCAGCAACAAAACACATGTGATACGTTCGTTATCACAACTTTTGCTCCTCGCTCTCCTTCACATGCACAAGATTGGAAACATGAAGTCTATAATTGTACCACTTTTGATCAATATATTTATTCCATTATATGCATAAATCGCGATTTAGTTTGCCAAAAATAATCAATAACAGGAGAAATATGTTTTAAGAATTTTGTTTTGGAAATTGGACTATATATCATATATGTCCTCGCTCATATATCCTTGTTCATATTCACAGTGAGCTTAGTCTGCAAAAAAAATACGTGAGCTTCTTTACAGTCAGTTTCTGTTATCTAAAATGGCAACCAATCTTAACACCATTGTTCTCTCCATCGTTATGTTACATCTTGGTCTGACTGCTCAAATGCATGTAAGTGTTTGAACAATCTTCTATTTTTTAAAAAATAAAATGTTAAATTTGATCAAAATAAAAAAATGTAACATTGGAATTTTAACACTCTTCTATTTAGGATCGACGTAATTACTTTCTTTTCCAATTCTTCAAAATCATCAAACTTTGTATTATTTTCATACGTCTTGATTACAGCCAATACACTCTGAGTCTCCTGCCCCACAACCACATCCACCACAGTCCCAACCGCAACCACCGCATCACAATAGCTCCCAAGTAAGTTTCTACGGCTTCACTACTCACTAAAAAGAGTTTCATGAAACTATTAGACATGTCTTTTCTCCAATTTTTATATTGTCCTACTTATAGGTTTGATGGGAGCTGATTATGGATTCATAGGTGTACCATCTATTTATACAAATATCATCAGCGGGTTGAAGACAAGTAAATACATTGACCATATAATTTGTAACGCCCCGACCGCCCATGGCTAATGGGCCATCCACGCCCGCTCTTTCGGCCCGTGGGCTCCATCCCATCCGACGGTCGGTCGTTAATTTTCTAAGGCTCAGAATCATTGTTTACTGACCCTGCAATCACCACCCGACCTTTCTCCGTGCTTTGGCCTCACTCACACGCTATCGCGGATCACTTCCCGATAGGTCACCCATCCTTCCACTACTCCAGCTCAAGCACGCTTAACTCTGGAGTTCTTTCAGGATGTGCTTCGGAAAAGGTAAGTCAACTTTGGTGACATAGGTAGCCAAATCAATTCTCTTAAGCCTTTTCACATATCACAACTCGGGATGCTACAATTCACCCCCTCTCAAAGAACGCAACGCCCTCGTTGCGCCCCAGGATAGGTCTCAAGACGCCTCTCAGGTCAGAACTGAGACGGCTAACCAGCTCTGATACCACTTGTAACGCCCCGACCGCCCACGGCTAATGGGCCACCCACGCCCGCTCTCTCGGCCCGTGGGCCCCATCCCATCCGACGGTCGGTCGTTAATTTTCTAAGGCTCAGAATCATTGTTTACTGACCCTGCAATCACCACCCGACCTTTTTCCGTGTTTTGGCCTCACTCACACGCTATCGCGAATCACTTCTCGATAGGTCACCCATCCTTCCACTACTCCAGCTCAAGCACGCTTAACTCTGGAGTTCTTTCAGGATGTGCTCCAGAAAAGGTAAATCAACTTTGGTGACATAGGTAGCCAAATCAATTCTCTTAAACATTTTCACATATCACAACTCGGGATGTTACATAATTAGTCAATAGTGAAAGTATTTCCTAACTGTCTTGGTCAACAAAAATTGTCTTTGTACAGCCTGTGAATCTGTGATTATGAGTTTCCAGATAATCCTAACGCAATTAGTGAATTTAAAGTCTCTGTATATATCTCTTATATACCAAAAATGACTTTCAATTACTTTGCCACCATTACTACTAAATCAAAACCCTGTTGGATGGATGTAATCTCAGTTGAGAATTAAGCTTACTGGAGATATATTGGACAGTAAGACGAGTATTTTGGGGACAAACTGTAACGGACACCGTGAAAATCAGATTATGAAGTGAAGCTAATAAAGCCTGAATACTAACACAATTAGTGAACTGAATGTCTTTGTGCCTCTCATATACCAAAATGTTGAGACTTTCAGTTACTCCGGTACAATTTATATTGAACCAAAACCCTGTTGAGGAGAGCTCCTCCGTTCTCAGCTATACATTAGAAACGAGCGGTGCACGTTAGACGATTGCAACGCACGATAGTAGCGGTTGACGATGATGGGAACGGATCCGTAGGTTTCACTGAGTTCTCATGATGATAGATCTCCAGCGACGATCTTCCTCTATATATGTTTCACTCTTTCTGTTTTTTTTTTGTAGGTTATCACAAAATTCTTTTTGCTCGAACCTTTGAACGAATAAATGAGAGTGATCTTTCAAATTAATTACGTCTCTTTTTGTTTTTAGATTACTTAGTTCAGGATTCTAACTGTTCGTGTTAAAATGATTTGTAAAAATCTAATATCAAGAAAAAAACAAGAATAATTATTTAATGACCAAACATTTTTTTTCTATTTGGAGAATCTAGTTGAAAATATGTCAATGTCTAATCATTTTTTTAATCTTCTAAAACGATGTATTTAGATTTGAGAATTTGCAGAGATTGCAGCTTCTTATAGTTTATTGTCGTACTCAGAAACGAGTGTTTTTAGTTCTTTTAACAGAGCTCATACCATGTGAGTAGGCGGCAGCATCTATTCTATTAATTCTGCAGTTTGCCCTATTGATACATGTTGTGTCCAAATTATTATTTCTATGTTTTAATTAAAATTCAAAAACTATAACTACCGCTTATTTGCTGTAAAGAGGAGAAAAAAACGTACGTAACCCCCGTCCACATAGTTCTCGGTAACTACTTTTTCCCATATGACTTTACTTATACCGATATATATATATATGTATAACAGTTATTTTTTTTTTGGGTTGATTCCAAATGCAGATTGTTAAAGTACTAAAATTATGATGTAAATCAGAGGCGAATCCAAAGATTTTTTCCAGTGGGTGTGCACAATGATAAAGTATATGTAAATTTAGATATAATTATAGGTGTAGACATCAAATTGTTAAGAAATATACCAGAAATTCAAATTATTATGGGGGCAAGTGCTACCACAATCCTCTATTTAGGTTCGCCAATGATGTAAATTTCATACATGTTATTTGGTTACGTTCTCCTCACCCAAATTAATTTTGTGTTATTTAATAATCTCAATTTTTTTCAGAGATTAGTTTAATTTTTATCTAAGATTAATTTAACATCACCTATATAATTGTATGGTTACATAACGATTAAATAATGTAACTGATCCATGACGCCTACTTCCTCCTCTTTACTTCCTACAATTTCGGATGCCTTTGTTTTGTTGTGAAAAAAATCACGTATATATTAACTATATATATATGCAAAGCAAGAATATTCAACTACAATCATTGACAGCAAACAATTCATACATTAGATGTTTTGATTTCTCCATACCTAATATCATTCTGTATATATATTATCAATAAACAAGTAATAGCATTTATATTCATGATAGGAAAAATATCAAAATAGTTTAGATTTTTTTTTGTAACAAGTTAATTTATGACATCTTACAAATAATACCAAAACTTAAAAATTCATAAATATTTATATGTGTAATGTAAATAATAAAATTAAATTTCCAAATCCAAAATAAACCAGAAGTAAAACATTATTAATAAATTATCGATAACAAAAATAAAAAAAAACCTAATTTCTTTATTAAAATTATATAAAATAGATTTTCAAAACATAATTAAAAACCAAAAAAAAGTAAAAGTTATCTTTTAGTTCAACCAGTAGTTCAACTGACAACTAGATTTTAGTGATTTTTTACGGGTTCACTGGGTTTTTAAATATTAGGTTTTTCACAAAACCTAAACCGGATTTATCTTGGGTCACCATATTTACCGGTTCAACTGCGGGTCTTGATCGAGTTTCAAAACACTGAGTATGAGACTTTGATTTTCTGGTCGATTCTGAATCGGGTTTTTAGGTACAAATATTATTGACTAATTATGTTAGGTAACTACTACAAAAGTATAATATTGTTGTAAACTTTAGAAATAAAGTTTTTATGAAAATTTCTGAAATGCATATGACACAAGTATATAGTTATGTAACTTGGCATATTTAATATAGTTACCAAAAATTATATTAAATTAAATTAATATTAATTACAAATATAGTTACAGAAAATATAAATATAGAATTAAATTTCTCAAAATAATTCAAACAAAAATGTACCCGCCCTTTAAAAAGGCGAGTCAGAATCTTGACTTTAAGGAAACTTACGATAAAATATGTTCATTTAAAAATCAGAGTGGGTGCGGGGTTGGTAGATTTTGGATTGTGGGTACCCGCCGACCCGAAAAGTATTTAAAAATAAAAATAAGAAAGTAAACACTTTTTTAAAAATGTGGTAATTTAAAAAAAAACAATTTTAAGATTTTAAAAAATATATATTTTTATTATAAATATATTGTTTTGGTAGA
>NC_079516.1:999682-1042668 GCF_000801105.2 Raphanus sativus | reverse complement strand
ATAAAAATTCATAAAAGGTCTGAAGAAAAAGCAAGGCAGTAGTTCATACAACAAAAGGCCTTAGCCGAGAAAAGGAAATAGTTTTAAAGGCACAAGCGCCAAAAGTCAGATACAACAAACATCGAATACTAATCTAAGGCAGGGAGATCCTCTTCGGGATGTTCCTCGCACGCGCCGGGGTCCGCCTCCTCAAGATATCCTTCACTCGCGCCAGAATCCACATCATCGAATGACGGCGAGTCAGAGATGTCGACCGTTTTGATCGGCGCGTTGGAGATCGGTTCGTCAGGAGCTAACTTGTTCGTCTCTTCGGCCACGGAGTCCCTAGGGGCGACTTCTCGATCCGGGAGAACAGCATCAGAGCGAGCTGGCGACTGGACGGTCTCAAGAAGGCTCTTCGATGGCCCTTCAGATTGATCTCCTGGCGCTCCGAGAGGAGTTCGAAGAGCCTTGGCAGCCTCGGAGTCGAGCAAGTCCATATTCGACCCAAATTTGTCGACTTTATCCAATATCTCCTGGATAACGAACCTCGACTCGAGCACGAGAGGAGACAGGGAGAGGTCCTTCTCGAGAAGATCATCTACGGTCAAACGCTTTACCTCCGCGTCGTAATGCTTCTCTTGCCCGGCATAGATATCAATGTCTCCTTGAGAGATGTTTTTGCCTGCCGCTTTCATCCCCTCAAGGCAGCGTCTCATCCCCCGAGCCTGGCCGAGCATGCATCTCGCGTCCTCGAAGTTATCACGACGGGACTCCCGATCCCGAATCCTCTGGAAGCGAGCAGCGGCTTTCCCGTGCATCGCTGCCATTACTCGGATCCGCTCGTGAGTGACCTCGTAGCGGCGCGACTCTCGGAGACGATCCATCTCCTTGGAATGCTCTAAGGCAGCAGCAGCCTTCTCTTCCTCGAGGATCTTCTTCTCGTTCGCCAGCTCGGTTTTCTCCTTCTCGAACGCCTTAACCAACTCCCGGGCTCGCTTCAGCTCCTTGTTCATAGCCTTCTCTTTCTGGAGGAGTTCACCCCTCATGGCCATTTCTGCAAGAACCGCTTCGTCCTTCTTCTTCAGCATAACTTCTAAGGCGACGGTCGCCTCTTTGGTGTTGTGCCGTTGCCTCTCGATCACGCCATAAGTCCTTTTCAGCTCTTTGTCGTATTTACGGACGACCTCGTTCCAGTCACCTTGGCTCTGCAGCACGTCAGAGAAGGAGTTGGGTGGAGACAGCCAAGTGAGAAGAAAGACGAGGAACGGATGCAACGCAAAAATTACTTACCTTAACCGAGGAACCGGCAGCAGCGGTGTAGTCGTCCTGGAAAACCAAGTCCTTGACGAGTGGGAGATGCTCTCTGCTTCCCCGGACTTGGCGGACGAAACGAGCGCAATCTCTCTCGTTACAAACGAGAGGAGTGTCCCGCTTGAAAATGAAGTCCACTTTATCCGGGCAAAACCCCTGCAGGTTCTTCGGCACAGCCTTACCCTCCTGAGCCTTCGGAGAGGACCTGTTCGATCCCCGGGCATCTTCACGAACCGCCGCCTTGGGGAGGGAAACGGCAGTAGTCGGAGCCTCCACGGTTTCCTTCTCCGTATTGGGCGCTATCTCGTGCCCCGAGGATTCGCCGGCACTCTTCTTATTATTCTTTTTCGACTTCTTCTTCACCTTAGAAGAAGTCCCCTGAAGACCACCATCGAGAGACGGATCCGGGAGAACGTCATCTCGAGAATTGTTGCTAGGCTCCAAGGCCTGGAGCTCACCTCTCTCCACAGAGGAAGGCCGAACCTCAACGGGATCCTTGCGCGCCCGCTTCTTCTCCGATCCGGCGCCCCCACCGGTGGAAGTCTCCTCGGCTTGCTTCTCCTCGGAAGAAACGCCTTCCCTCTTCTTCCTCTTGCTCCCCGACTTTCTCACGAGCTGAGCCCCGTCCGACTCAGTCGCTCTCGGCTCCCCGGGATCAGAGGAGTTTGCGTTAGAGCTTTGGTCCGGTTCCACGAACCCGAGTTGCTTCCCAACCACCAAACTTAGATCCGGCAATTCCCTCATAGCTCTGGCTCGGTTAATTTCAATCTGCTCGGCTTTGGTGAACAAGTTGATTCTCTTCGACTTTTTGGTGATGAGAGGAACGGTGTCCGAACGCCAAACCTCTGCAAAGACAAAAGAAAGCGACTTAGGATCCTTGAGGAAACCGAGCAAAAGAAGAGAAAGAGAAACTTACGCCGCTTGATCCGATCAATCGACCTACGAATCCTCCTGTACGAGAAGTTCTCCCAAAAATCCTGTTTCTGGGACGCGATAATCCGAGCACTCTCCAAGAAATCTTCCTCGTACTCCGCGGTATTCGAGTGAGGAACTGTCAAAACAAGAGAAAAAGAGATGGTCAGGAGTCTGAAACAGTAAAAGATTAAAGAACATTCAATACCAAATTCATTGTTCCAAAGAACACGGTAACCGGTCTTCAGCGGCTCCTCGAAAGCCGAGCGATCGGACTTAACATAGAAGTACGATCGCTGCCAGTCGTTCGTCTTGGTCGGATAGCCCGTTACCACATTATAGTTCGGGCGTATCTTCAGTGATAACAGGCCTCGATTAATCTTCACCGAGACCAGCTCCTCAAATGCTCGGACGCTGAGAGCAGCGCCAGCTTCCGCCCCAATCACCATCAGCGCAACTGCTAGACGCCAAGCGCCATTCAAGAATTGGCTCAAAGCGACTCCTCGGCGCATCGTGTAGGCGGTGACGAGTCGAGGAATCGGAAACCATAGTTTCGTGTCCTTTTCGAAGTACGACTCGTATACGCACTGATACCCCTTCGGGGGGGACCACGGCCTTTGGGTCTTTGACGGGATTATGAATGTAACCCCGGTCGCCTTGCCTCTCTTCAGCAGCTTCGTCACCGACTCGAATGTGGATCGCGTCGGTAAAACGTTCCTCCAGTCTTGCCCCTCAACTACAGGGGGACGAGCTCGCGACGGATCGAGTCGGCGCTGCTCCTCGAAAATATTTCCCGGGTAGAAGCAGTAGGGAGTCATCCCGTCGTCAGGAGAGCCATCGCCTCCGTCATCGTCTGCGCGAGATTGAACCATCGCTACCGAGACAAGCATACGCTGCTCTCGGGTCATGTTCTCGGTATCCATCATCGCCTCGCGATGAGCCTCCTCTACGCTATCGCCGGATCCGCGAACCCTCTCCAGATCACTATCGGGACCAGTGGTGCTCGAAATCATCTTTCCCTTTTGTTCTCGAGAAAGTTGTTTGCTCGTCGATATATCGAGTAGAGGAACTAAAACAGAGAGCAAAAGCTAGAGAGATAAGGAGTAGAGAGAGAAAGTACCTGATAAACTGAGAGAAGAATGAGAGAGATCTCGAGAGAGACCTCTTATTTATAGAGAGAGTGAAGGCGCCTCCCACGAGGTGCCATCGTTAGCCCTAAGCGGGCCTAATTGGGCCTGTCGGCGGGCTCGCGCGTCACACTCAGACGCGACCTTTCGGATTCCCGACAAAAAACCCTAGCGACGTTTCAGCTTCTCGATCGAAAACCGGTGATGGTTCGCTGTCACATCAAAAACCGGCGCAGTCGATTCATCGGTTTAGAGGAGTTCATCTGAGGCATCGAGCGTACGATAGGTCGGTTGTTCGTTCGGGAACATCCGGAACTCTTTCCGCCGGCGGTTCCTCGGTTAAATCAAAGGAACCGACTATCAAACCTCCTATTCTTCGAGCCCTAACTCACTAATTCGCTGCGACCAGCTGCTCGACAACGAACTAGGGGGGGACTTACTGTTGGGGATGGATTGGCACCATCCACAAGGCCCAGCGAATAGGAGGCCCATTACTACCATTCAAAGGATGACCGGCTCGGAGACGGCTTCTGACGAGCCGCGACTCGGCTCGAGACCTCTATAGCTGAACGACGAGAAGCCGATGGAAACGATCAGGCGGCTCGGGCCGAGCAGTCTTCTCGACTGGGCCTTTAAGCCAAAAGGCCCATAACGAAGGGGACGGATTAGGTCAAAGCCAACCGACCTAGGAGACTATATAAGGAGTTGAGGACAGGAAAGAAGGGCATGACCACATAGACAGACAGACTTGCGGCTAGATTAGGGTTTCCTTTATTCTCTTTGTATCTCGCCGCTCTCTTGTACTTCCGGCTAGGAGCTCACCGAGCATCGACTAGCCGGCTTTCTTACTCTTGTACCCTCGTTATTCCGACTCTAATAAAACGTCTCTGTTCATCCCACTCTTGAGTTCTTCTACTTTCTGTTAACCAAACTCACCTCAAACAATTATGACACCAACAATAATTGTTCATGCAAATTGGCGGTTTCCCTGTGCTCGCACAATTTGGAAATTTATAGTCCACGCAATCTTGGTCTGTTCGACACAGTTTCAAGTACGTCGTTGTAACAGTCACTTCTACCATACCTATTCATCATTCACGTACCCCACAAAAAAAATCTATTAGACATATATCGAATAATCGAGATCATAAAACATATAATGCTTACATGACGAGACGAGGAAGATGATAAAAAATGCTGAGACTTTCTCCATTTAGTTTATTTGATTATCTTATATCGTCCTATTTGTATGTTTGAATGGAGATGATTACAGATTCATAGGGTGTATTATCTATTTATAGAACATGATTGTTCAATAATCGAAGGATTTCCTTATTCTCTTGGTCAACAAAAAATATTATTTGTAACAGAATGGCTTTGATTAGTGACATGAGTTAGAATTGATTAAGTTTGACTTAAGAGTGTAACTCAAAAATATTACCGATCATGAGTCAGTTTCATATCATGAGTCAGTTTCAATTTTCTGAGTTAATGTTTTAGTTATAATGTGTTATTACTGAATCACAATTCTGAGTTACCCCTTTGAAAAAATTGATAACTCAACCCTTAATTCAACATCAAACAAAATTCAATGTATTAAAAGTTGAATTGAGAAAACTTTTTTGTTATGTTAGTTACTACGTTTATTTTAGTTCTTAACAATTTGAAAAACCATAGTTTAAACTCCAAATTAAAAAATCATAACATTTTAAGATAATAAAACTATAGTTTAAACTCCAAACTAAAAAAACATATATTTACTAAGATTTAAATCGGGTATATTCGGGTACCCGTATGAATTCCGGATATTATCCGATCCGAACCGACATCCAAACTAATTTATTCGGGTCTTTCTTTGTATTCGGATCCGATCCAAAACCCAATTTTTTGGATAAATACCGGTTCAGATTTTTGGATCCGGGGAATATGCCTAGACCTACATCTAAGCGTGCTTGCATGTGTCCCCATGCAGTCTCATTTTTTTTTTTTGTAAGCTAAGCCTTTCTCCTTGTTCCTTGTTGTCTGTCTAGATCTAACAATTTCTTTAATTTTTCAAAAAGATGTATTTAGATTTGAGAATTTACTGAGTTTTGCAGCTTTTTTTTTTTTTTTTGTCAGCAAACACAGACTCATATAGGCATCATTATAAAATAAAAAATAACGTCTTATTTAGAAATAAGTGGTTTTAGTTATTTAGTTCATTTAATAGAGCTAAAACCATGTCAATAGGCATCATTATTTTATTAAAGCATAGCTATCATAGCTTTCAACTAGACATTATTTGAGAAGTGATTTATCACATGTCTTTTATACCATTATTTTCACAAAACAAATGTAACATATCTACTAAAATTGATGACATAACTTATGATTAAATATGACATGGACAATCACATTTAATTTTAATTTATATTTTTAATAAACTTGAAGAATATGATAATAACTCATTTACTATCTTTAATGTTGATTTATATTTTTGATAAAAAATTAAAATATGGTAATAAGTCATTCATCATCATTAAAATAAATATAATTAAATATTACTACAATTTCAAATAATTATTCAATTTTAAAATAACAATTATAAAATTTTAATTGTAAAATCATTACTTTCTTATAAATCTATTAATTTTATAAATTTATTTTTTAATTTTTGATAATTATACATTTTTATACCAATTTTGATTTAATTTTATACAAGTTTATTTAATACATTGAACCAGAAATAGATAGGAAATCTATCTAAGATTATAATTTTAAATATATACATACATATTCTAAAATACAATTTAAAATAAACAGAAATATTTTTATCTTAATTTTATGTTTAATTAAATCAATTTATATTAAACTATTGATAAGAAAATAATACAATATAATAATACTAATATTTTTAAAAAATATAATTTAAATTAAAAAAATTACTGCACTATGGTGCATGAAAACTCCTAGTTAGTAATAGAGATACATTGCATATTGGATACATGGGGAGCAGATAACGAAGAAAGAGTTATGCGTACGTATTTAACTCTTGAAGATCATCAAGAGTTAGAGGTCGTTGATGAATGAGGGTTCGAAGCAAGAAGTTTTTTAGGGGCCACAATAATCGTGGAGGCATATTGGCATCTTCCCTTAGTCCTCACATCTTAGGAGTCCATGATTCAGCAGTCTTTGTCTGTTTGACATATTATCAAAGGCATTGGAACAGTCACATTCCCATGCCTGTTAATCATTCATGTAGATCACCAAAACTATAGACCAATTAAGGATATATCATATCGAATGATCAAGATCGTAAAAGTTATAATGCTTACATGACGAGACAAGGAAGAGGATGACAAAAAATGCTGAGATTTTCTCCATTTAATTTCTTATATTGTTATGTGTTTGAATGGAGATGTTTATGGACTCATAGGGTGTAACATCTATTTATACAACATGATTAGTGGATTGAAGACAAGTAAATACATTGCAATTAATTTGTCAATAATCAAAGTATTTCCTTACTGTCTTTTTTTTTTTTTGATAATCCGGGGGTTCTCCACTTACGCGGATCATTCCCCCGGGCCCGGTCAGGCAGCGGTCCACTTCACCCGGGAGAGTTATACCTGGACTGAGGATAAGGCCCAACACCCAGTACCGTATTTGGTGACATAGAAGAGGTAGTTTCCCTCCAGGTGGTTCGAACCCAGGAGCATGACCATTGGCCCCCAAGGCCCTTACCACTTGTGCTACCTCATCCCGTCATTTCCTTACTGTCTTGGTCAACAAAAAAAATAGTCTCCTACAGCCAGTGATTATTAAGTTTCCAAAGAATCCTACAGTTAGTTAATTGTAAGTCTTTGTATCTCTCATATGCCATAAATGTTGAGAGTTTTAGTTAACTTGCACCATTACTATGTTGGATCGTGTCGGTATGATATCAGCTAAAGAGTTGATTAGAAATATATTGAAAGCAAGATATATATTTTGCGGATTAACTGTTACAAACTATTAAATCCAATTATGAAACGAAGTCCGTAAAAAACTGTGAAGTTTAAACTGAAGAATATTATATAAATCATATACTTTACATTTCGTAATTGGATTTCAACTGTTTTTAACAGTTGGTTAGCATGATACACATCTTATCTTCCAATATATATCTCCAGTAGAACTCTTTCTTCTCATACATTGGAGATGAGCAGTGCATGTTAGACGATTGCAAGCCCACTATAGCAGCGGTTGACGGTAACGGACCGTACGTAGTTTCTCACGAATGATGAATCTTCAGCGATGATACTATAACACCTAATATCTTCCTCTTGATATGTTTCACCCTTTCTGTTTTTGTAGGTTATCACAAAACTCCTTTGCCCTAATTTTTTCTTGAGGTTTACGTTCTATAATGAGGAGTTTGAACGAGGAAATGAGACTGATCTTTCAAATTACATCTCTTTTTGTTTTCTAATTCTTATCTCGGAATTTAAATTTTATGCTAACTTATCCTTTATATGTGATGCATGCTCTCTTAGTCTTAACCGAACCTGCAAACGCTTTGATGAAGCGAGTTCTTTATTGATCTCCTCTAAGCGAGCTACCAACTCTGATGCTCACTCGTGACATGATTTAGCTCTTACTGAAGTGTATCGACATTTCGCAAGGACATCGAAGTTCAGACTTTAGAGCGAGTCAATGTCAGATTTCGGTACTTGGGAGGCGCACAAATAAATATTTTCTCTATAAAGCTATGCATGCATCTCTAACGTACATTGCAAGTGATGGCTTCTGGTCTTTAACTGACATACCAGAAGCTTAAATACCATTACAAATTCACTTTTCTAATTGAAAGATGTAATACAACATCGGTATTATTTAATTAAACTGGAAAAGAAAAACAGTGGTCCAAAGCCAAGTAAGACATTAGTTATAACTTATTATAGAGATAAATTGCAGAACGACGATTCATGGAGAGAAGATAACAATGAAAGAGTTATATATGTATATATACATATAGCCTTTTCATTATTCAAATCAACACGAATATATATATGAAGATCATCAAGAGTTGGAGGTTGTCGATGAAGGAGTATGCATTTCATGGTAACAGCTACATAAATAGTGGAGGCAAATTGGCAGCCCGCCTAATTTACATCTTCCAATCTTCTTCACACAATCTTCATCTGTTTGACATTTTATCACAGGCATTGTCACAGTCACTTTCACCATGCCTGTTAATCATTCATGTACACACCAAAACAGTTAGACATATTAAGGATGTAACATATCAAATATCTAGATCATTAAACGGATAGTGCTTACATGACGAGACCAGGAAGAGGATGACAAGAAATGCTGAGATTTTCTCCATTTAGTTTTTTATTGTCCTACTTATATGTTTAATGGAGATGACTATAATTTCATTGGGTGTAGTATCTATTTATAACGTGATTAGTGGGTTAAAGAGAAGAAAATATATTGTCAATATAATTAGTCTAATCAAAAAAATTTCTTAATGTCTTGGTCAACAGAACATATTCTTTGCACCATATGAGCTTCCAAATAATCCTAAAACATTTAATGAATATTTACTCTATTAAAATAGAGATGAAAATATTGTATAAAAGTCATAATCAATCAAATATATACCATTTCTAGAAATATTAATAATTCATAAAAATATTAATTGTAATTAAATTCTTATTATAAATCTAAAGTTATTTTTGGTTATAACAAAATCTGATGAGAATATATATAACATAATCTTACTAAAATTTCCAATGATAAAAAAAACAAAAACAAAAATCTGTTGATAATAAATATAAAAAATCTGTTGAATTTTTATAATTATTAATTTATAATAATATTTTAGTTTGTCACTCACATAAATAATATATTATATAATCTAAAATGATATACAAAATATAATAAATCGATAACAAACTTAGTTCATGTGTTATTTACAAAATATGTTATTAACAACTTTGAAATTTTAATAATTCATTATCATATTAATGATAAGTTAACTATAAATTTAATGTTTATTTTTAATGATAAGAAAATCTATTAAGAAAAATAAAAAATCTTATCTAATTTTTTATAATAAAAATAATGAATTAATTTACTAATAAACAAATTCTGAAGTCATAAAATTTTCAAACTCAAAGGTAATTATGTAATTTTATAAATTTCTATTGACCAAATATAAAATTTTGAACATAAATATTCCAAACTTAAAAATTTAAATGATAATATTTCAAATTTTGAAAAAGATGAAATCATAGATTCTAGAGTATAATTATGTTGTAAAATTTCCAAAACTGGTGTAATATTCTGAAATTTAATTTAATAATAAAAATCTCAAACTTAATATCATAGCATCCAAAATATCATGTATCATTAAAATTTACTAAAGTAATATGCTGCCATGATTTATTTATCTTTCCTTATTATCTAAAATAAAATTTTATGATTGTAATCTATAATATTTGCAGAACTGAGATTCTAATAGCATCATAAATAAATATTCCATTTGCAGGAAAAGAAAAAACAGCAGTCCAAAGCCAAGTATTACGCTATTAGTTATATCTATTATATTAATTTTGCTGTATGACCTATTGATAATAGTTCAGTCCAACTTAAAAAAATCAAGGAAGCTATAATAATATAACTGCTAATATGCCAACTGGCTTAATATATAACTTTTTTTCAAAAAAGAAATCTATGTGCGAATATGATAGATATATAAATTTTTGTGCACTCTGTTACGGAAAAAAACTCATCACCTTTTTTTATTTTTATTTTGTTCTCAACTCATCACCTATGAACTAAAGAAAATGAATAAAAACAACTAATATAAGTGATAGGCTTTTCGACAACAATATATATAACAACTTTTGTTTTTGAAAAAAAATTTAACTATGCATCTATATATGAAAACAAACACAAATAAAGAGAAAGTATATGAAAACGGATCTATTCTATTAATTCACCAGCATGATCAATTGATAAAAGTTTTGTCCAACTAATTATTTCCAATAAAAATATAAATTATGTGAAAGAGTTCGTTAAATATATCCGTCCTTTTAAATGTGGATCATAAGTTTAGTTCAACTATTTGAAAAAAAATTACGGATGCGGGTTATGAATATTTATTTGGGATGGGTGCGGGTTGGTGGATTTGGATCGCACGTACCTTCCGACCCGTAAAGTATTTAAAAATAAAAAATAAAAAGAAAAGTAAACACTTTTTATATAAATATGGGGATTTTTAAAAAATAAAAATTAAAAAATATATAATTTTATTATAAATATTTCTTTTATATTTATTTATAATAATTAAATTAAATAATTTTTATTTTAAAAATATAACTTGCGGATAACCGCAAAATTAACGGACGGATGCCGGTACAAATTATTTGTTTGTGCGTTGTGCGGGTCAGATCTTTTGACCAAAGCAAAATTAAAATCCGCAGGTTGGCAGGTCAGCGGGACCGGTTCGACCCGCAACCCAACCCTAACCGAATGTATACAACCGGATCAATTTTTAAATTACTATTATTTAATAAAATATATTTTGATTAAAATTTATATATATATATATATACCATTAAAAGAGAAAATAAAAATATAATTATAAAGAAAACACAAATTTAAAAATTAAATTTAAAACAAAAAATATATCCGCTCTTTAAAGGGCGGATCAAAATCTAGTATTTTATTATTTTGAATCATGACTAATTAATAAAGGTTTTAGTCCAATTATATTTCTCATGCTTTACTAACTAACTGCCATTAGTCATATAAAAATATACCAATTACGTAATTTGTGGTTTATTATAATTTCATCTCTCTTCCTATATTCTAGGGATTCATACTCTCATTTAAACCAAATAAAATTCACATACTTATTATATAAAAGCAAAGAAAAAAATACGACCATGATTGTTTCACTAAAATATATATTACAACATCTAAAATTAATCACATTATATAATTATCTTTACAGTTACATTATTGACATATCTTTCTATAATGATATGTTAATTATTCCTAATAATATGGGTTAAGAAGTATAAAATATAATTATTGTATTATAAACACTTTATATTTGTTAAGAAATACAAATAAAAAAAAACTTGTAGTAATTTCACTTTTTATTTTTACCCCTAATATTACGAAAGAAAATATATAATACTTTCACCGACTATTACAATATAATATTTAATTATAATAAAATTTGATATATTTTTTTCCAAAGTCATTATCACACTGCAACAACATAACTTACATTATAGGTCAGGAAATTGAGATTTATTCAACCAGATATTGATTTATTCAAATTGTAAATATTATACACAAACATTATGTTTATCATTAACAAACCACACGAGAGGACATCACCACCAGGCTAACCCATTTATATATATATATATAATAGAATATATTAAAATTATATTTCAAACATTGTGCAAGATTCTTGTTCGGTTTTCGGTGCGGATTAGTTTAATATTGGTTTTCAAATATAACAATTTAAGAACCGTTCGAGTATATATGTCAAATCTAATAGAGTATGAGACTTTGATTTCGGGTCAATTCTGAGTCGTTTTTAAGTACAAATATCATTGACTAATTATGTTAGATAATTACGAAAAAATATAATATATTACAAATTTTAGGGATAAAGCTTGGCTTAAGACTATGTGTCAAATTCTTCAGATGGATGTTTTGCATATTCAGTGTTGCTCTAACCATTTCTTTAATTCTTCATAGAGATGTATTTGGATTCGAGAACTTACAGAGTCTGCCGTATTTTAGTTTTGTTGTTTTAAGAAACAAAACTTTTTAGTGGTTTAATTACTTTATAGTTTATACCATTAATAGAGCTCAAACCATGTGACTATGCATCATTATTTTATTAAAACATCTCCATTACTTGTAGAGAGATATTACAGATGGTAGATACATGGAGAGAAAATAACGATGAAGGAGTTATATATAGTCTTTTCATTATTTAAAATCAACATGAATCTATATGAAGATCATCCAGAGTTGGAGGTCATTGATGAAGAAGTGGGGGAAGCAGGATGTCTTTTATTGGGACAGCCACAATAGTTGTGGAGGCAAACTGGCATCTTCCCTGTGTCCTCACATGTTGGGAGTCCACGATTCAGACAATCTTTGTCTGTTTGACATATTATCAAAGGCATTGTAACAGTGGTTTTTACCATGCCTGTTAATCATTCATGTGCGTACACACCAAAACTATTAGACATATTCAGGATATAAATATCGAATGAAATCATAAAACGTATAATGCTTACATGACGAGACCAGGAAAAGAATGACTAAACCTGCTGAGATTTCCCCCATTTATTTTCTTATACTGTCCTACTTATATGTTTGAAGGGAGATGGTTATGGATTCATAGGTGTAGCATCTATTTATACAACGTGATTAGTGGGTTGAAAAGGCAAATAAAATATATTGCCAATATAATTAGTCAACAATGAAAGTATCTAATTACTGTCTTGGTCAACAAAATATAGTCTTTGTATATATCTCATATACCAAAAATGTTGAGGACTTTCAAATTTCAATTACTCTACTACCATTAAGTCAGGAACTTCCACCACTCGGTCCACTCCTTTCTTAATCTCGTCCCAAAGGTACTGTAACCGGCTCACATACTTGATCTGCCATACGTTTTCGTCCCAAAAATATAGTGTCTTATATAAAATGAGTGGTTTTCGTTGTTTAGTTCTTTTCATAATATTAATTAATAGAGCTAAAACCATGTGAGTAGGCATCATTATTTTACTAAGCATCGCTATAGTTATTATAGAGATACATTGCAGATAGTAGATTCATGGAGAGAAGATAACGAAGAAAGAGTTATGCATACATATTAACTTTTCATTATCCAAATCAACATATATATATATATATATATATATATTATCAAGAGATAGAGGTCGTTGATGAATGATGGGTGGAAGCAGGAAGTTTTTGAGGGGGACAGCCACAATATCTGTACTTGAGGCAAATTGGCATCTTCTCTTCGCCACAACTGAGTCCATGATACAGACAATCTTTGTCTACTTTACATTCTACAAAAGGCAGTGTAACAGTCACACTTACCATACCTGTTAATCATTCATGTACATCACCAAAGCTATTAGACTTATTAAGGATATAACATATCGGATGATCAAGATTATAAAAGTTATAATGCTTACATGACGTGACAAGGAAGATGATGACAAAAAAATGCTGAGATTTTCTCCATTTAATCTCTTATATTGTCCTACTTATATGTTTGAAGGGAGATGATTATGGATTCATAGGTGTAGCATCTATTTATACAACGTGTTTAGTGAGTTGAACACAAATAAATATATTGCCAATATAATCAGTCAATAATGAACGTATATATCTCTCATATACCAAATTAGTAATTGAAAGTCTTTGTATATCCCTCATATACCAATTAGTGAATTGAAAGTCTTTGTATATATCTCTCATATACCAAAAATGTTGAGACTTAAGTTACAAAAGAAAAAAAATGTCGACACTTTCAAAGGTACTGTAACCGGCTCACATACTTGATCTTCCAGTACAATCTGCAATGTTTCTTATACGTGGTGTTTAGATGATGAAAGGAAGGTAAAAATTAAAGAAAACCAAACAGGCTAAAAACCGCATATAACCGGGAAAAAGATTAAACCATGATTAAGAACTTCTCCGGTTGTCGGTCCATGTCTCAAAATCCAGCTGCTTCTGAGGTTAATTAAGGTAACTGCTATTGCTTATTGTCAACTGAAACTTTTTGGCATAGTTACTGGCAAATGTGATCGTTCAATCGTTTTCAACAGACCAAGGAAGACTTCATGGAAGATCTATGTGCAAATATCAAGGTGAGTCAGGTTCTTACTTGTGTTTTAAAGACTTCTCCCTGTCTTGTTATCTTGTGAGACTTGGTCTGTATGTATTCTGCTTGTAATTTAGTATTTTTTTCTCTTAAAAATATTAAGGTGGCAGATAGATGCCAAGTTAAGCCAGAGGAGAAAAGAGGAGTGGTCAAATATTTTGGAAAAGCAGAGTCTTTGGGTCCTGGCTATTGGGTTGGGATCCAGTATTCAAATAACTTGAGCTGCTCCATCACGTGACCCTCAAGTCCTCTTATAGCCAATGTTAAGTTCTCATCGTCTACCTCTCTTTTCTCCTTGAATACCTCTTCCTTTCCATCTTTACAAACATACATTCATTTTTTATTCATTAATTAAATTTCTAACATGTGAGTTATCATACTGCATACTATATATTCTCATAAGTGTGTATATAAAGTGTGAATATATATATGGAGAAAGTATAAGCATATACCCCATGTGTAGTTCCAACTCCTGATGGATCCGTGAGAGTTTGATTCTCCCTCGTGAACGGTGACATTTTTGATGTGGTGGCCGATGGCGTCAGGGAAGATATGGTTCTCGCTCTTCCACTTCCTGTAGTGTTTTTCCGCCGCTCCTTTCAACGGAACCTCCGTCACGTATGTTCCCGACGTCGCCATTTTTCTATCTTTGCTTTAAAGCTTCTACTTAGTGTTTTTTTTTGCTTTGTTTTGGTTGATGAAAAATCACATATCGCCTTCGTTTATATAGTGAATGTGACGGTTAAACACATGGTTTCTACCGTTTCCAATAATTTGTTAGTGCATGCTAGAATCTTATCTTCTTCATTTTCAAACCTATACTATTTAATGAGCGATTGAGCGTACTGGTCATCGAAATGTGTGTGTGTTTTAATTGGTAAAATAATACTCGACCACGTTATTAATGTGGGTAGTTGGGCGATCATCCTTTAGAGTTTAGAAGATATTCGACCACTTTTCCTAAGTGTAACTTTTCTAATTTCATCCTATCTTCAAAAATGCATACACATAAATATATTAGTATAAATAAAAGTACATAAAATTTAAAAGATCCGTTAAACGAGTTGGATCGGTCCAACCAATCATCCAGTGACGAGTCATGTCCAGTTTGGTTTCCAAAACATTGGAAAATAATCTTGTTAATCAGAAGGACAATATATAGTATAGATACCGGCCGGCAAACTTTACACACTATAATGTCATATGTATACATATCAATCCACATGCATCCGTACTCCGTAGCGGATACAAGCAAAGCGTTTAACGACTGTTCTTCAATCTTCACTTGTATACACGTCTTGAAAACATAATAAATACCCTTAATTAATATAGCTGAGTACATCAACCTATATATTTTATATAAATAAAATTTATTTAATTCAAATATCAAAATATTTTTCAGTTTCTGACAGCAACTTTTATTAGTTTTATTCACTTTAAGAGCTTTTATACAGGAATGATTTAATTAATTGCATAATGATGTATCTTAAATAAAATTATAAATTGTGGTGTCTTAAGGTTAAGCCGGTGGGAATAATTAAAAAAAAATATTATATCATCAATCGATCTTCAAAATGTAATAATTTCTATTAAAAACTATTGTACGTAAAGATAAGTTTGATCATATTCCTGGCATGGCGATGCATCATTAAATCGCTATTGTAATGGTTGGCCTGACCGCATTATGATTGGTACGTATGGTACTCCACCAAATAAATAAATAGATCTTTGTTTGATAATTATTATTGTTTGATCCTTTCTTGACCAAATGATCTAAAATAGCCAGATGTGATACTTTTTGTTAGGGCCAGATGATTTATTAAAGCTAAAATGACACTAATTTGTTGTGATAGATTAAATGCCGACGTTTTATTAAAGTCAGATCAGATGATTTTTGCTAGGAGCCTAGGGCTATATGTTCTACTAGAACAAGATATTCGTCATCAAATGTCCACTTCTCTTTTACTATGATATTGTCTAGTTTATATATTAGTTGTTTTTTTCCTCTAATATCCCACGAGTACTGTTTATTTATGTTATGTCAGTATGGACATTCATCTTTGTTGAGATATATAATTGCATGTTCTAGCTAGCTAAGAAGAACCCAACCGGGTGACGACACCGAATACTAGCTTTGTATCCATTTGTCAGGCCACCATCTACTTGGCAAAGCTAATCAAGATTCCATTCAGATTGTTAACCTTTCACACATCTTGGAACCACAGTGGTGGGAAATCCTTACATTTCTACTTAATCGGAACTAATATGAGTCGGACCATGGTGGGAAATGCAGCTCTACACCAACCACTTTGGCGAGCTTGAATTGGTAGTTTCGTACATTTCTTTGTCGAAACTATTTGTTTCCTTTTTCAACAGGAATCAAACTAACTAGGGGCTAAGAACGCACATGCAGCTTTTAGAAAATTCTCCACAAACCTTTGACACAATTAATAATACTGGAATATATTGATAAATAAACAAGAACATATCAAACCGGTCGATGACCACAAGAGTACATATCAAAGCATGGTCTTACAAAGAAATAATCTCAGCAAGACCCCATTTATTGAACTGAAAAGCATCTTAATAAGTATTTTGTAATGGAGATGATATTGATCATGGTGACGGTGATTGTGATGGTGAATTAATGATATGGTGGATTGTGATGGCGATGATGATGATGATGATGATGATGATGATTAAGCTTTGAGAACGTGGTCGTCCATGTCAGCAATCATGCTCTTGACGACTTTCATGTAGTTGCTTGGTTCCGGGAACTCATCGTTAAGCTTCTCCCATATCATAGTGATTTTGCAGACGCAGCCATCCTCCAACTTCGGAATAAATTCAAAGATGACGTCATACACCTTGAATTGTTCCATTACGTGACCTTCAAGTCCTCTATACGTCACCGTTTTCTTCTCATCGTCTATCTCTGTCCTTTCCTTGAACACCTCCAGCTTCCCATCTTTTTACACGAACACATATGTTCTTTAAATTTCGATCGGTCACATTAATATTAGATATTTTGTTTTCCGCACCCTACTAGTCATGTGAAAGTTTTACAGTATGTCTCTCAACAATAGAATAGTTTAAAAAAATAAAAGTGCACGAGAAAAAGTGAAATGGTTTCTTATATAATGAAAATTTTGAAACGTTCTTTAAACAATTGCTTCCCTTTATTATATTAGTAATATATTGTTACTAGTAATAACAATTGCTTTTATGCATAACATCTTAAGCAAGTAACTTTTTTTGGTTTGTTAATAGTAAACAGAAACACTAGAGGCAAAAGCATGTTTGCATTTGCTTATTCACATATTCTGTCTTGATTCTATAGAGTTTTTCTTTAAAGTTTCTTCATACATATATCAACGCACAAATGCAAAAACCGAGGGAATTGGAAAGATTTAGACGTATGTACATGATTTCATATGTATTCTCGAGGTAATTGTGACATATCGGAACAACGATATATATATATATATATATATATATATATATTTCTTACATAACCATCGATAATAATCATAATTCATAATGCAGTAAATAGTAGTACTACCAATACCTTGGTCTCATACATAGGATATAGTTTAATTTAATTGTGTGTACACAGTGTTGGAATGATATATAGGGAGAATCTCCTAGACTATATTTGAGAAGTGATTTTTTAAATTTTGCTTACATGTCATCTCTACAAAAATTCTCACCAAAAAAATTATGACATGGCACATTTTAATAGATGACATGGCTTGTAAATAAAATGACATGGCTTGTAAATAAGATGATATGGCTTGTGAATACCTAAATCCCTAAAATTATTTCTAAAAATATGACATGGCACACTTTAAAATATGACATGGCTCATATTTAACGTGATTAGGCAAAATCAAACCTCAGAACCCTAATATGTTTCACTCGTGATTACATCTATATAATCATCATATGTTTGACGGACAAGAAAACCTATTCAACAGAGACTAAATAGTTTAAAATTGCCAAAGTATTTCTTGCACCCTGTTCTATGAAGTTATTTGATACACATGGCCAACACATGAAAAGTTTGACTACAAGATACAGTAAGTTCACGTTTCAACATGTTTCAACGCTGCATCAAATTTTTTAACTAAATAATCATTTTATTTTATAAAGAAGTTATGCACATAGCATAATGAGACATCTTCAAAGCATAGAAACATCAGAATCTTATGTGTTGATGGAAGAAAGACTCTCACAAAAAAAAACAAGTTACATCATGAATTTTATTCGAAGACGAAGTGAAGTTGTATGAATATAACAATATTATTATGAGAGAAGAACATTTTGTCAATCTCCTTGATGATTAAGATAAATCCAAATTTTTGGTATGGATAGAGAATAACAAGTTACATCATGAAGCAAAAAATTTAGAGATGTATGAGTTTCCAAAAATGTATTAGTTACCTATGTATGTAACTTCCTAATGCTTTTCGCTTCATTTTCTAATATTTTTTTTTTAAATAAACCATAATTTGATAATATTATGAAAATATATGCACATTTAAATGATAAGTAAAATTATTTTGATTTACTTAACTATAATAAAAATAATTATAGTTTAGTTTGAATTTGAAAAAATGTATATAACTCAATATATTCACAACATGAGTGACTCGAATAATCCAACTTATATCTAAAATCATATATTTAACAACAACAAGAATATATAATTTATTTTCTTAATGTAATTATAGAATGACTCAAAACATATTTACAAATGAAAATAAAATATTAACCAACTGTTACAATTTAGTTATTTTGTAAAATTTATATATATGCATGAGACTATAGAGTATTAATATTATATTATTTTATGTAATTTAGAATAATACACTTTAGTTTGTTTTTTATTTTATTATAAGCAAAATATATCTTAAGTTATATATAATCTTCCTCAAATATATTTACATATCTAAGACAACAACCAACGTAAATGCAAATAAGAAAATTAATCATAATTTTAATATGTTTGATATAAAAATATTATAATTGAATTTAGAGAAATAGATGCAATCCAATATACTCAAATGATAACTAAATCGACTGTAAAAAAACAAAATATACTAAATATAACATATCTTAAATAATACGTCTAATTAAAGTAATATAATATTATTAATATAAATTATGCATAAAATTATAAATTAATTTTAAATTAATTTTAAATTAAAAGTAAATAACAATTAATTATTATAGTATATTTATTTTATAAATATTTATCCGTGCATGAGCACGGGAAAATCACCTAGTTAGAAAGTATAAGTAGTACCGCATGTGTAGTTCCAAGTCTTGATGGCCCCGTGAGAGTCCCATTCCCCTTCGTGAATGGTTACATTTTGGATGTGGTGACCGATGGCTTCCGGGATGGCATGGTTCTCGCTTCTCCACTTCTTGTAGTGTTTCTCCACCGTCCCTTTCAGTGGAACCTCCGTCACGTATGTTCCCGACGTCGCCATTTCTCTCTCTCGTTTAAAGGCTTAGACTCTTTTTTTGTTTGTTTGTTTTGGTTGATGAAATAACACTTCTCCTCGCCTTGGTTTATATAGTGAACGTGATAGTAAAAAATATGGTTTCTACTGTTTTTTTTTTTTTTTTTGAAACTGTTTTCTACTGTTTCTTTGATCAATCATTTGACGGTCAAGTTATATAAATGTTACTTTTCAATGGTAATCAAATTCTCGATCGCTTTTTAATGTGGTAGTCGGCACAGCACAACTTAGAAGATTTTTAATGTGATAATTACGCCAAAATACACATTTTATTGTTCCTATTTCTTTCTTTTCTTCAACCCATTATTTAATGAGCATTATTGCCATTGCGTCACAAAAGTTAGTTTTCTTTTTTTTCAACAACTTAATCGAAAACTTAAATTATTATTTTGATGGTTTACACGTTTATAGATTATAACAATATACATGATTGTTAGGAGTATAAGTTGCAAAAAAATGTATAGGAGTATAACATATCAAATATCATGATTTATAAATAATGAGATTCATATTATTCTATCATGACAAAATTTATAATATAATATATTAGCTATTGTAATTTAAAAATAAATAATTTTATAATAAAATAAATAAATTTATCATAAAATAAATAATTTTATAATAATTTCACATGTTAGCAGACTTGTGAAACTCCACTTGCAAGTGATCTTGTACAAAGAAATTTTAGACTTTACTGAACAGAATCCGGTCCAAACATTCTGGTAGCGTGCTTATTCGTGACGTTTCACAACTGTTATGCAACAGTAGTAAATCGTTCTCACTTGACATAAATAATACTCAAGAAGGTATAGGCTCGCACCTTTCAGATGGCGATTTGCACAGTATTGAATCAGTTTTACGTTCATTCACACTACTGTTATCTCTTCATCAAAATACCAATGTGTACTGTAGAGCTTTTCAGGACGTATCTAAAAATTTGGAGAGTATAGGGAACTTTAACAAGAAAATTCAAATAATTTAGAGGCATATTCTGTATATATGACCTTCAAAGAAAATTAACAACTAAAACCAATATTTTATTGGATACTGTCGAAATCCAGCCATGAAGCCTTTTCTTTCTCTTGTTTCGTAAGTATACTTTAGGTCAAACGTCATTTGTACATAACTTATTGTAATATATTTAGACATCCAAAAGCATCTAAAATCGCATAACCGACTTTATAAGAAAGCGAATTGTGTATATAGAGACATATATGCAGTTTTATATAAAACAATCAGCTTATTTATTTATTTTAATAATATCCAATTTTCAAAAAAATTATTTAGTTGCTTAATAATTAACATTATTGTTGCCGTATAATTACTCATAATCAAGTACCAATAGTTTGTAGGTTAATAGTTAATTTATTTTGCATATATAATCGATATCTTTCATAAAAAAATAAAATGTGCGATCGAATTTAATCCAGTTCCTGGCATGGTGATGATGCAACAGTTCAGATTGGGGTTGTAATTTTTAGCTGGACTCCATTATGATTTGGAAAATAGAAAGAAGAAATTTTGCGAGACCTAGATTATGCATAACAATACGGTCATATGTTTTAAATGTTTTTGATGTGTCTATATCGCTTATAAAATCTAAGTTTCAAGAAAGAAAAGCAGCAATTAATTCAGGGTGTTCTGGTGGTTGAAACTTGAAACATATACTACAAACATTTACAATGGCCGCTAAATCATTGGTGTAGAACTGCAAGATGCCGTTGGGCCATCTCCAATCCTTCTTTAGCCATCGAAACTTACTTGATCAGATCGATTATCTGAGACAAGGTTTTACTGTGGTTCACTTTTAACAAGAAAATATCTCAACTAACGTCATTGCTCATGATATCGCAATAAGTGTACTGCGGGATGGAAGGTTTGAGTCTTAGCTCTTGGCGGTTAGGCATGAGCTCACACCAATGATTTTTTAATCTTGCCCCTAAGATTAAGGTGTAGGTCGTTGAGTTTATGTTTATGGTTTGTTTTCTTCGTAAAGCTCATTGACGCAGCAATTATGTTTTAATTTTCAAAAATAGTTTAAAACCAAAAGATTGAAAAAAAATATGTTAATTTTACATATAACCACTGACATAAAATAAAAAACAAAATGTTTACAAACTCACTTCTAAAGAAAAAATAAAATAAAATAAAAATACAACACCAACTACTACAATAACTTGTGCAACAAAAATTTAAAATCATACATAACTGAGTTTGATGCATTAGCTACTGCTTCACTACCACAACTTTCATTCTTAACATAATTAGTTAAATCACACACACAAAAATTATAACAAGTAAAAAGAAAAACTAAAACACAAGAGAAAAGATGCAAAATCACACACTGGAAATTACATATAATCATCTCAAACTTATTAACTTTAAGCTAAAGTAATAATGTTAAAATATAAAATCCCATTTTATACACCCACCCAATAGTCTCTGTTGCAAGGAAAAGATCAGAGGCCTGAATATGTTATACCCAAACGTATCTTACATCATGAGTAGTAAAGCAAAACCTGCATAGTTCAAAGATGATGATGATGATGTTAGCTCTGTACATTCGAAAACCCAACCTGAGATATTAGAGGTATATGTAAGGAACATTGTTCTATACCTGTTACCTAACTACTCGCTTCCAAGGTTATCATAACTGAAACCTTCAGATATGGTCTCCAATCTCTTGTTATCTCCTGCAAGAAACACTTGTTAAGAGAACAAGAACAGATACTTTCTTCTTCATTCTTTTTAAACAAAGTCTCAATGTTCTCACCTTGATATTCTCCCCTGTCGCAGGAGTCCAGGAAGTTTTCAGCATCTGGCACAAGGAAGGGTGACTTATCATAGCTCTCCAGAATCTCTGGAATCAACAGGAAGGCTTATGGTTACAAACAATGAAACCCATTATTTGAGAAAGGAGCCATATGATCTTAGAGAGAAAGACCTGAGCTCTGAGAAAAATCAGCAGTCAAATCAGAGAGGCTGAAGTTCCGAGGGATTTGACCTAAGAACCCAAAAGTAGCAGCTTCTGCATCAAGAACCGTCTCACTCAGAGCTTGTTGGTTGTTGTTGGACTCGTTACCAAAAGATGGGATCGAAGTGTGTCCTCTAACTGTGGAATGCCCTTCCAAGACGTTCCTTTCACCACCACCACCATACATGAATGAAGAACCAGAATTGTTTGTAAAGGCAGTCTCAGACTTGATCATCCCTCCTCCTCCTCCTCCATTCATTCCATGCATCATCACAGGCATGTTTGTAGTGGTCTGCGATGATGAGAGCATATTCGGAGGAGGAGAAGCATCAACTCTCCTACCATGGGTTGATATGTTCACAGAAGAGGCTACATTATTTGTATTGAGCGTTGAAGATCCATTCAGGTATGCATTAGACAGACTCGTGGGCATCGACTTTAAAGATTGATCAGTGTGCTCAGAGGCATAACCCAAATGTTTCTGATTCACTGTTATCAAGAGATTAGATATCAGTTCAGTAGCACAAACTTGTAGGACAAGGCAATAAAAAGACCCTAAGGAAGCTTTACTTGATTGAATATGAGAACCACCACCATTTGTGTTTTGGACGGAAGTGACTCCACTCGGATGCATCTGCCGCATGTGCTGAACCTGCTGCTCGAGTAGCTTGTTGAACTCCATGATCTGGTGTTTCACCATCAGCCTAAGATAGTAAGCCTTGAAAAACTCACGATTCTCTTCTTCAAGCTTCTGCCAAACTGTCAAAATCAAAAATGGGTAAATCCAGTTTTAAAGCAAAGACTTATTCGTTTAAAGCAGACGACTGGTATGGATATACCTAGTTCTGTGAAACCAGGTTCGATTTTAGCTTGCTCCAGTAAAGTTTCCACGACTTCTTTCTGGTTCATGTAGAGTTGAAGGCATCTTTCTATAAGGTTTTGAACCTGAAAATAGAATTAAATAGGAGAGTAAGTTCATTGCATAGGTTCATTCACACAATGAAGCTGAATGTTTTTTTAAATTACCAGTTGTATATCTTGACGTGAGACCCTTCTCACTGTTCCTCCACTTGACATGGCTGAGATTTTATTTTTAATTTGTAAAACAGAGCTTGTTCCTGTCATGTATAACTAAGTATTAGACATAGTTCTGTACATGGGAAAAATGAGTTTCTAACATCTAATTCTAAAACACAAGGCTCTTTCTCACATCTAAACTCCAATTATTCAGACAGGAAGAAGACCCCAGATTAGTTAACTAATAACATAGTTTCACAAATCTTTGGTGACCTCAAAATGAAAAATCATGTCTAACACCTCCACAATCAACGGTGCAGTTTCTAGAACAATCATATACTAATTTCTATCTCTCCACATGGCCAAAAAGGCTTTATGTTCAATCAAAGACCACAAAAAAAAACAAAAAAAAAAACATTAGAACAGATTTTATTACAAAACAGACTATGTAATATGTTTCCAGAAGAGGTTAAAAATGAGAGAAAAATCAAAACTTTATTAATCAAGATTAAAAAAAAACAGAACTTTCAATCGATTTCGTCTCCAGACACAACCGGATCAAACAAAAAAAAACAAGAAACAATACTTTGAAAGAACAATCATAGAACCAATTCGATTAACGGAAAAGACAGAGGCTTTAACAAGATGAGTACCACGGTCGGCAAATCAGAGATCAATCGTCGAGGGAGAGAGAGAGAGAGAGAGAGAGAGAAGCCTAACCTCACTTTGATCGTCGTGGTGGATCGATTCCTTTACTCCTTTTTCCATTTTCTTTTTTTGATTTTACTAATTTTATTTATTTTTAAAATAACACACATTCCGGCACCGGAGCTCAGGAAGCTGCCACGTGTAGAATGTGTGACCCTGGTGGATCCCATTCATAGAGAGTTATCTGATCTTCTTGTTTGGGGGCAGTCAAAACTTTCTGGTCAACCTTACGAGAGAAGAAGAAGAAGATTATATGATAACATAATTTATTTTTAAGAGTTTTAGTGATAGGCAAACAAAAATTAGAAGTTTTAATATAAAATTAATATTTTACGTTACGAATTTAAGATAATTATTTTATAATCTTTTATATATTCGAAAATCTGCTATTTTAATTTTATCTTATACTGTATATCACTCTAGTTCAGATTATTACCCAATTTAAGATTTGTTTTTGATTTGGCTTAAAAGCATAATATATATAAATAAATATTCTATAAATAGCATTAAAACACCTTTTGTTCAAATATTAACACACAAAAATCTCTAAAAGCTTCAATTAAAATTTAAAATATATTTTTATTTTAAATTTGAGATTGGATTTAGTGATTAATATTTAGAGTTTGGTTTTTACAAGCTGGGATGGGACAGGAAATTATAGTAATTTAGTTTTTTCTTAATGAATACAACTTTGAGAAATTTTTATTATTAACTTTATAAACTTTTAAATATATTATTTTGGAGATTTGCTCTGATATATTTATATCAGTTGCCAAAACATTTATCTATTTTGCTTTATAACCTTTGATAGTATGTGCTAAAAGAGTGATCATCATTGCATATTTACTTCCTTTGAGACAAACTAACTAAACAAGGAAACCAATGGAGACAAGTTTTGTAATAACAAAATAAAAAGACTCAATACACAAATCTACACGAGTATTCATGAAACATTAACTTAGCAAAGAGAAAACCATGATCCATTGTTCTTACAAAAAAAAAAGAAACAAAGATAAGGAAGTTGATTTTAGTCATACTTCTTGAACCCAAACTTTCCACTTGGGATTCGACTGAGAAAACCAGTATCAATCTTCTTGTAGTGACTATGAAACTTCATGAGCAGAGAATCAACAAAGCCATCAACTTCGTCTTCATATCTCTCATACAGAACCGGCATTGTGTGTGCTCCCACAAACCCTTCACACACACACACACAAAATGCATCATACCCTTACAAAAAGATCTTATAAACTCAATTCTCAATAGTCTCACAAAGTAAAAAACACTCACCAATATACAAAACAGTTAGGAAGTTGCAACAGCTCCCTATTATTGCGGCTAGCCATAGTCCAATCACAGCCTGAGAATTATGTTAATGCAGTAACAATACTTAGTTCACTCCTGGGGTTAACTTTTTAAATTCACCTCACCTCTATTAACCAATCAAGTCGCCACGTAGGATTAATGACAAAAACTATTAAATACATTTTTTAAAGCAAAAAAATCTTTTAAATATCTTATTTAACAAAATTAATATCGCAAACTAAATTCTAAATCTAAACCGTAACCCTAGATCCAAACTATATACCCTAAACCCAAATCATAAATCCTTAACCCAAACTCTATATCCTAAACTCTAGACTCTATACCCTAAAATAAAATTCTATATCCTAAATCCAGTCACTAAACCCTAAACCCTAAACCCTAAAATCAAACTCTATACCCTAGAACCAAGTTATAAACCCTAAACCCAAACCCTTGGGTTTAGAATTTACAGTTTAGGTTTAGAATTTAGCGTTTGATTTTAGGGTATAGAGTTTGGGTTTAGGGCTTAGGGTTTAGGTTTAGGGTATAGGGTTTGAGTTTAGGGTTACGGTTTGGGTTTAGGGTTACGGTTTGGATTTAGGATTTAGTTTTCGATATTAATTTTGTTAGAATTGACATTTAAAAGATTTTTTAGCGTTTTAAAAATGTATTTAATATTTTTTGTCATTAATCTTACGTGGCGATTTGATTGGATATAGAGGTGAGGTAAAAAGTTCACCATAAGGGTGAACCTAATTATTGTTCTTAATGCAGACTCATTAACGTTCCATGATGAACATTAAACATCATGCAGATGTTAATAAAGATATATACACTACCATGAGGAACTGTTTCAAACTCCCTCTACAAGCCAAGTCCTGAAGAAACATCAAACCACGGTTAACCTCTGTACCAACGGTCACACCAACATCTGCAAAGAAATCTTTTGGAAGAACAAGGCGAGGCACTCTAGACTGCGATGAGCTGCTTTCGAGACATTTATAAAATAAAAAAAAAGAACTTGTTTAGTTTACAACCACAAGGAACCAGAGTGGATATGTTAAACAAAACATTTACCGGTTTAGAGCCCCTGAGGCATTAGACCAAACGAACTGCACGATCATACCAAGCAAGAGACCGTAACAAACGAGAGACAGAAAATGGAAGTTGATCCACTCGAAAAGCACCCAGATTGCAGTAGCTCCCATCAGAACGCTCGCAGAGATCTTCTTGTTCCTCCACAACAACACATCAGCAGCTGAAAGAATCATCTCTCAGAAGACTTTAGTTAAAACCAAAAAAAAAGATCTCACATTATTATATTCATTGAGTTTTCTTACATTTGCCACCGCCCAAGACATGATGAATCGGCTTCTCACGACCGAACAAGCGGTTGAAACGAGAAGCGACGGTATCTTCGTCTTGTTCGAAAAAAGAAACGTTCTTTTTCTTATGAACCGTCTCGGCGAAGTTATCAACCAAATCGCCGATAACGTCCTCTACAATACTCTTCTCATGCATGATTCTGAAAACATAAATGGAATCTGAGATTTTCAGTACTTAAAGAACAAAGCTATACATACAAAAATCGAATCTTTCGGTTAAACCACGTGTCATAAACCACAGAACATTTTAAAAGTATCCAACTTTATTAACTAGTTTCGTTGGTGATGAATTGATTATTAGAATGGTATGAAACTCAGATCTTATTTACTTGGCGAGAAAGAACAGAACCAGAGTAAAGATGGAGATGGGGCAAAAGAACAAACCTTGGAGGAGTTGGTGAAGAAGAATTTGGTTTCTGAGAATCTCACAAAAATGAAAAGTTTTTTCTTCTTCTTTTTGTGGATTCTGAGAGAGATGAATGAACCACAAAGAATGAAAGATTGAACTGAAAAGAAAGCGATGGGGATTGGTTAGGTGGGATAATTGAATTGAAACTGTTATGGTTTTTTTTTTTTTTTTTTTTTAATAAATGTTGGTAAGTTTGGAGTTTTGTGTATGGATGGGAGTTTCAGCTGCCCACGTGCTACTCGTGACATTGCTCTGACTCGACCCATAAAATAGCAAGTCATATGCAGTGTTCTGTATTTTTAGAAGGAAAAAAAAGCAAGGTTCTGAAAGTTGGTGTAGTGAATAACTGAGATGAGTTTATTAAAAGATTTTCTTAAAATCTGCTTCAAACAATTTAAATTGGTTTAAACTATTTTAGTTTGGTTACAGTTAGTCTAGATTGATAAAAATATATTAAGTCTAGATTTATAACTATCGATTACTGATTTCTTGAACATTAGTGGTATGTAACCATGGTTCAAAATCTAGTCAGGCTTTTAGTGATGCTACTCTGTTTATCAAAGGCTCCCATGGTATGGCATGAGAAACAAAGTAGAAACATTATGAAATATATATTACTGATCCAAAAGCCTCGGCCGAAGTTTCTTTTTGGTTTCCTTCAAGTTAGTGAACACATAATTGACAAGAGAAAGTGTTTTCAAACACCAACAATGGTCAATGGCATCTCATCTTTCGGACCAAAAGAAAACCCACATAATCTAACACAATGCGTTATGTTTTTTCAAATATATATAGGTCTATAGGTTAGATACAAAAATGAGAATGAGATAAGATGTATATATATCTCTAAAGTATATAATGTTATAAGTTCCATCAGAGGTCCTAAGAGCCATCAGATAGGGGAAGTAAAAGGGAGTCTCGTCTCTGAGCTCATCTAAACCTGCGTTTAGTCTCTCCATAGGCAACAACTCCAAGCACCGTTATACTGTACCCGCCAATCCCCATCACCGTGACCGGGTTTCGGAAAAGCAAGATCGATATCACAACCGCAACCGCTCCTTTAGCGTTTCCAAGAACCTGAAAAAATTGTAACATACACACACAAACACACGTTTGATCCAATCTTTGTAAACGTTGAAATGTGTTCTCATTTTTGTTTTACCTGGAGGGTAAGTGCGCTTGTGTGCTTGGTAACCAGAAAGTTCAACAAGTTGGCTGAATAAGCCATCACAGAGTTAACCAAAAGAAGTATCCACATGTACTGATGCTGTCTTGCGAGGGATAGAGTCACACTCATCACATCTGGTTCCATTACTATTGTGACGGGCAGAAGCGCAATGACGGCTATAGGGGACATGTACAGCATCAAGTTCATCGAATTCAATTTTTCTCTGCAATGGAACATTTAAAAAAAAACTCCAAAAACTCATTAAATCTGCTAAGCTCTATTTTCAATTGAGTAATGATCTTCTTACCCCTCGGAAGAAAGCAAGATGCCTTGAAGAACAGATTTAAAAGCTCTTGCCGCAGTTGCACTGATGCACATAATGAACCCAAACCAGTGGAAACCTGGCTCACCCTGTATTCACAGATCATTGATCATTCATCAAGTTAATACAGCAACCCCAAGAATTAAAAAACAAACAATAGACAAAACATAACATTCCGTGACAAAGACCTTGTAAGAGAAACACAATTAAGTCTGAAACTTTAGATAACACATGACTCGAATAAAGCAGCCAAGTAAAAAAAAGGATGAAGCTTTAGATAACACATGACTCGTTATTCATCTTTAATACTAAAAAACAACCTTTTTGGGTTTCAGACACACAGACAATTATCTTTAATGTTAAAACCAAACAATAGAAGGGTCAGACATGTAAATCTTACAAAGACAGAACACATAATATCATTACACGACAATTCCATTAGAAGAAAAAGACAAAAAAATTAATAAAAGACGTTACCCCACTAGCGATCACGACACCGGTAACAACAGGGACAAGAGCACCATACGTAACCCAAGCCTCTCTCTTAAACGTCATAAGATACGCAAACAGGGCGGTGAAAAACGGCGTCGTAGCACCAACGGCCTGGTTAAACGAGACGGGGAGATAACGGAGGGAGACGTTCCCGCCGACGACGGAGGCGCAGAAGACAATGCTGAGAGTGGCGACCTTCATGAACTGGGAGCGAGATTTGAGGTGCTGGAGAGGGACGAGCTTGAGGAAGACGATGGAGAGGTAGCTGAGGATGGCGCAGGCGGACATGTGGCACATGGTGAGGAAGATTGGGAATTTGAAACCGTAGTTGGAGAGGAGGAACTTGTTGAGGAGGAGGACGCCGATGTTGGAGGTGTACCAGAGGAGGATCAGGGATGATATGAAGAGGGTTTGTTTCTTCGGGGATGATGGTGAGGAGGATGACGACATTTCGGGTTTCTGATCTGGGTTCTTCTTCTTGTTGTTCATCCTTTCTTCGTTGATGAGATCGAAACAGAGGAGGCCTTTTTTTTTTGAGAGAGAGAGAGATATAGAAAAGTGTTGAATTGTTGTGTTGCTTTGTTTGGTAAAAGTAGTTAATGCACTATTCAATTGACTAATTTAGTATATTATCTCTAATTTTAAATAATAGTATATTAAAAATATATATTAGTGTGTAATGTTTTATACTTTTATGTAATAACCCATTCTAATAGTTTAAACTATAGTATTAATTTAGGAATCTAATTAGGATTTAGTATAGCCTTTAATGAAAAAGAACTATAGTATTAATTTAATAAATCAGTTAACTTTAAAAGTTTGCAATTTATTATTATCAATTCAAAGTCAAATTTTATTCTTCATATAAACTAATGATATATATATATATGTATATATATATATATATCATCTATATCTATCTATACTATTATTTTACGAAGTGATTTTTTTAACAGAGATTTTATGTTAAAAGTTAAACTGGTTAATATCGTTTATACCATTAATGGATAAATATATAAATTATCCATAAATGAAAACGAATTTTAATTTTATGATTAGGTAACTGATTAAAATTAATAATGATAAGAATTATCCAAAATTTTAAAATATATTTTAAAATAAAAAATTAGAGTGATTAATATTGTTCATATTCTTAATGGATAAATATATAAATTACCTAAATAATAAAAAAGAATTTATTTTTCTGATTACATAAATAAATAAAATTAATAATGATAAGAATTATCCAAAATCTACAAATATATTGTAAAATAAAAATTTTAGAGTGGTCAATATCATTTATACCTCTGCTGAATAAAATATAAATTAACCACAAAATAAAAAATGAATTTTAATTTTTTGATTAGATAAATTATTAAAACTAAAATTAATAATAATTATTCAAAATCTAAAAATATATATTAAAATAAAACAAACTTATATTAATCATATATTTTTAATTAAAATATATAATATTTTATTTCAATCTAACAATAAATATATTGATTCAACTATTATTTTTTGTAAGTAAATTTTTTTTATTGTTTATGTTTAATAGTATAGACGAGCAAAATATATGTAATGAAAAATAAAAATAATGGAAAAATGGAAAATATGAGTAAAATATAAGTAAATAAGTGTATAAAAAGTGATAACAAAAGTATAAGATTTCAAAATCAAAAAATATTTTTAATATGTTAGTGTTTTCAAAAATTTAATACAATAATAAGCATACTTATTTTAATAATATATATAAACTAATAAATATTCGTAAGAAAATTGTGTCCGTATATGCATACAACACACCTAGTTCAATAATTAATTTAGTAGTTATTAATGTAATATTATTGTATATTAATATCAATTAAATTATTATAAAAATAAAAATAAAAACTATTTGCTATTTTTATGAATTTCATAATATATTAGACTGTCTCCTTGTTTAGGAATCTGTGATATATACACTGCCAAGACCAAAGTGATCAATAACGAGTCAGCCAAGACCAAACTGGATCAACAAATTATTTGGCACCATTTAACAACCAAGAAAAGCGATTAATTTTTTTCACAAATTTAGAAACAACGTGGAGTTAATGCAACTGAAAAAAATTGATTACCGTTTCAGTAAGTTGCGTGGTTATTGCAAAACTTTGACATTAAAGAAAAGATTAACTGAGAAAATATCGAAAAAATGGTGTTGGTCCCGAAAATGTTGTTCATAATTTTGCTCCTCTTCAACTTACACATTGATTCAGCAATTTCCTGGCAGACATTGAGTGGTTAGTAACCAAACATGATCGATGATGATGATGTTGATGTTCTTACACACTTGCTGGGATGTGTTTTTTTTTTGTTTTTGAGCAGAGATCCGGTTGTGATTGCTAGAGGTGGAGTCTCCGGTGTGTTTCCACACTTAAGTACCAAAGTGTACGAGCTTGCGAATGTAAGCATACCAAACATATTTTTAACATGTTAGTGTTTTCAAAAATTTAACATAATAATAAGCATACCTATTTTAATAAAATATATAAACTAATAAATATTCGTAAGAAAATTGTGCCCGTATGTGCAGGTAACACACCTAGTATATATATATATATATATAAACGGATTAATGTAAATAATAATTTAGAATATAAAATCCTTATTTTTCAAATTTAATTAGAAAAACTATCTTATTTTTTTTTTAAACACTGATTGATTATATTGATTCTGAAGATTACATCAAGAACTTGTACATGAGAACATAACCAGTCCGGCGATTACAAGTAAACCCGGAAAAACAGTCCGGCAGAGTAGACAAACATCCCCGGAAACATAAGCCCACAAGAGGGAGATAATATGAACACATAATACTAACCGAAAGACAAATACAACACAAGCTTACAACTAAGACATCATGAACAAATAAAACAGATCCAGAATGGAGATAGAACAATTGCATGTAGACATAGAAAGAGAACCTTGGAGAGACGATGGAGACAATCTTGATCAACCCATCGAGAAAAGAAACATCCTATGGTGAATGGCCCAAACAATTGAAAGTCCGAAGCAGCAAAATCCGGAAGAACAAAGGAACAATCTATTTTCCTGTCTACAAACCGGAGACGGCGGAGTCGAAGAGATGACGACTTGAAACACCTGCTTGAAGCTTACTTATGAAGAGATCTCGATCAGATCTAAAGGTTAATGACAAGGAGCGTTTGAAATCAACACCAGATTCTGACACATGCAAAGAAACATGAGAAAGAAGATCGAACCAGTGAAGAACCAAGATAACTCTAATCCAACATGCAAAGCAATGGAAGGCAAAATAGACTGGATCAGATCAAACAGAATGGACAAAGCCTAACTGGAGATGTCTAGAAGAAGCTTGAATTGTAAGAAGAAAATATGGAATTACAGAAAAACAGAGAATATAAAACAAATCCCGACCGACGATGGCTAAGGAAGTCAAATCCGCCGGCCGGAAACGAAGAACACGAAGAAGACCAAGAAGATGAAGCTGTGTACTATCTTATTTTTGGATCATCATCCTTGGAAAATAAATAAATCATAAGTTGTATATATGTTATGTTACTAAAAAGTCAAAATTATCTACTTTGATTTCTTTTCAGGATTAGGTACGAATTAGGTAAATAGGACCAAAATCAAGATTCATTCTTTATTAGGACTTAGGGTTTTCAATTGTTTTAAATGTAGTTCTTATGTTTAAAGTCAGTGAATTTTTGCGTGTTTAAATATCATTCCTAAATATTTTATCAAAATATTCAAGCTGAATAAGCAATTACACGAAATATTACAATTTTATAATCGCAAATAGGGCTGGGCATTTTATTCGTAAAATTTGATTCGATTCGTTATCCGTTACTATTCGATTCGAAAATTCCGAATATCCGTAAGCTACCGAAGCAAAGCAAATACTAAAATTCAATATCCGTTAATATCGAAGCAAATCACAAATATTAAAATTTTAAGAAGCGAATATCCAATCCGATCCGTCAATATATAAATATATGTATATTTTGATTATATTTAAAGTTCTAAATGTATAAAATTATATAATTATTATTCTAACATATGATTTGACAGATTCTATTCACATTATTACTTATATAAAAGTATTACATAAAAGGAAAAGAAAACATTTATGACAATCTCTCAAGTTTTGTGTTATTATAATTGTTAATTAAGTTTAAAATTTTACAAAATATGTAGATTCACTATATCTTTTAATTTTTTTATCTTTTATACCATGTAAAAAAATATTTTACAAAACAAATTTATATCGAATTTTTAAGATTATTTGTATTAATCAAAACAAATGAGATATCCGTAAGTATCCGCAAATATCCGCAAATATCTATTTATTTTCCGGATATCCATTTTTCCGAATATCCGTATTTTTCCGAATCAAAGCAAATCGGAAAATTAGATATCCGTAACATTCGAAGCAAATCACAAATACTTTCAAAAACCTGAATATCCGATCCGTGCCCAGGCCTAATGGTAATTACAGATACGGTCTACACACGCGTGACGCGTCAGTTTTTTTCTTTTGACACTTGTGATGTTGTGATCCTCCCGTCGTCAGATCAGCTTTCTCTGGCGGGCCCGGTTGGATTTTAATTTTTTTTTTTTTTCTGTGCACCCCGGTTGGATTTTAATCACAGCGGAAGTTTGGTTCGAATTTGAACACATGACCGTGCCAGGACTCGGTTCTTAAAAGGTTTTAAGTTTTTTTTTTTTCAAGTTTCCATTATTTTTACTTTGTTTTGTATGCGTTTATCTTTGCGATCAGGGGTGGGCACGGAGCGGATATCCGGAATTTTAAGGATATCCGTGATCCGATCCGTGCCTTACGAATATTCGATTTTTCGATCCGATCCGATCCATAATTCTTCGGATATCCGGAACATCGGATATCCGCGAATATCCGAATTTTTCCGGATATCCGATTCGATCCGTAAAAAATAATAAAAAATTAAAAAAATAAATAAAAATAAAAGAAAAGAATAAAATCTGAAATAAAATAATAATAATTTCATTATTTTTTTATAAAAAATTACATACTTTCAAATTTTTAATAACTAAATAATTAATTTAGTGAATAAAAACATTATAAAACTTATATAAAGATATAAAATTATGTATATTATATAACTTTATAAACATGTATACATATATATGTATATAACGGATCGGATCGGATATCCGTTTTTAAAAATATTAGTATTTGTGATTTGCTTCGTCTTTGACGGATATTGGATTTTAGTATTTGCTTCGATTTGTTAAGTTACGGATATTCGGATTTTTCGGATCGAATCGGAACGAATAACGGATCGAATCAAAATTTACGGATATTTTGCCCACCCCTCTACCATTACACAACAAAACTTACGCATTAAGAACATCTTCTCCACTTTCTCTTCTTTGATCTCTCTCATCATGTCTGGTTACCCTCCTTCGAGCCAAGGCTACGGTTACGGCGGCAATCCACCACCACCGCAACAACAACCCTACGGATCCTCCGGCAATCCACCACCGCCTCAACCTTACGGATCCTCCAACACCAACCCTCCTCCCTACGGATCCTCAGCTTCCTCGCCCTACGCCGTCCCCTACGGCTCTCAGCCTCCACCTTCCTCCGCTCCCTACGGCGCACCGCCGCCGTCCGCGCCCTACGCGGGAGATCACAAGCCCCACAAAGACAAACCTCAGGCCGCCTACGGATCTTCTCCCGGCGGCTACGGATCGTCGGCCGGTGGTTACGGTGGCTACGGAGCTCCTCCTCCGTCGGGACACGGAGGCTACGGAGCTCCTCCTCCTCCTCAGCAGGGTGCTTACGGAAGCCCGTTCGCGTCTCTGCTACCGTCGGCGTTTCCTCCGGGAACGGATCCGAACGTCGTGGCTTGCTTCCAGGCGGCGGATCGGGACAACAGCGGCTTCATCGACGATAAGGAGCTTCAGGGGGCGCTCTCTTCGTATAATCAGAGCTTCAGCATGAGAACTGTTCATCTCCTCATGTATCTCTTCACCAACAGCAACGTCAGAAAGATCGGTTAGTTTCTTTGAAAAATTCTCATCAAAGATCATTGGTCAAAGGGTTGATCTTTGGTACCTAACGGTTATTATAATTCAAGTTTGATTTAATAAGTATATATAATGATTTTAATAATGGCGGTGACGTTGCAGGACCGAAAGAGTTTACTTCACTTTTCTACAGTCTTCAGAGTTGGAGGGTAAGTTATAAAAAAAAAACAATGGTTTTGCTTTATTACATATCAAGAATCTTTTGGAGTTAATATAAACGGTTTGGTGTGTTTGTGTTTTTTTTTCTTCTTTTTCAGACAATATTCGAGAGGTTTGATAAAGACAGAAGTGGGAGAATCGATACAAACGAGCTAAGAGATGCACTCTTGAGCCTCGGGTTTTCAGTGTCTCCTGTGGTTTTGGATCTGCTCGTTTCTAAGTTTGATAAAAGTGGAGGCAGGAACAGGGCTATTGAATATGACAACTTCATCGAGTATGTTGTTCACCGCCCCTCAACTTTCTTTTAATCTGATTGAAAGTAAAAAAAGTTCCATACTGATTCTGTTTTTTCTTTTCCATTGATACAGGTGTTGTTTGACTGTAAAGGTATATATACACTATTCCTCATTAGCTTGGATCACATTCTTGTAGTGTGAGTGTGTGTGTGTGTGTTTTGATGTTTGATGGAAATGAATTGCAGGGGCTGACTGAGAAGTTTAAGGAGAAGGATACGGCGTTATCAGGATCAGCTACTTTCAACTACGAGGCCTTCATGCTCACTGTTCTACCATTCCTCGTCGCTTAAGTTCGTTGCCCTTATGGAGCTTTTGGGAATAATTTGTTTGTAGTTGAATTCTGAGGAGTTTTGCTCTTTTACCTTTCTTATCGACTTTGCTTTTGTAAGATTTGGAAGTGGCTCTCTCTGTATGAGCATTTAAACAAGTGTTGTGGGATAAATTTGACTCTTAAAAATGGACAAGAATCATTCCAAACGTGATGGGCTGGATATACAAGGGTGTATTTGTGAGATAATAAATGTAATTAACGAAAAACCAAGCTAGACTGATTTCCCAAACGAAAAACAACCGACACAAATCAACGACCAAACCCGAATTAATCTGTTATAGTTTAGTCAGAACCAACCGAACGGAAAGTGATTCGGTTCTGTTATGGTTTTGAGTTTGGTTAATTTGGTAGGATTTTGTAAATAATTCAGTTTAGTTTGGTTTTCGATTTTCAAAAAGAAATGAACAATAATCAAAAACAATTTGAATAACCAAATCTAACCAAAGACAATGAAAGTTAACTGAACTAACCGGAAATAACCAATTTCTAAATTAAGAAATATCAAAAATCTAAACAAAAAGATTGTTATTTTCGGAAATAAAATTCAAAATCAACCAAAAACCAAACCAAACTGATTTTTTTTTTCTGGTTTACTTTGGTGTGATAGACTAAGTGTGACTGGACCAAACTATCGGAAACTAAAGCACCACGACCAACCCGAATCCACGGCGTTAAATTGTAGTATAATCTTTTGCGTCCGAAGCAAAAACAATACCTTTGTCGGCACCACCGCTTCTGTGTCTTAAGAAGAGAGAAGCAGACGCAAAAAATGACGACTCTTTCGGCCTCCTCTCTATTATCTTCTTCTTCGCCTCTATGCAAATCCAGATTCTCTCCAACAACTCGAACTGACTTCATCTCTTTCTCCCATCGGACAACTCTTTCCTCGCCGCCGATTCTTTCCTTCTCCGTCAAACATCATCATCGCCAGAGAAACTCGCTCCAAGGTTCCTCTTTTATTCCTGATTGAATACATGGAGTTGTTGAGTATTATTAAACTGATGGAAAAGATTTCTCCTTTACAGTGAAATCAGTAGCTAGCCCGGCGGAGACGGCGTCGGAGTTCGATGAGATGGTCTCCGGGACGAAGAGAAAGTATTACATGCTTGGAGGGAAAGGAGGAGTGGGGAAAACTAGTTGCGCTGCTTCTTTAGCTGTGAGGTTTGCTAACAATGGTCACCCAACTCTCGTTGTCTCCACAGATCCAGCTCATTCGTTAAGCGATTCCTTTGCTCAGGTAAAAGGAGGCGACTTTGAAACTTTGTTTGATTGATTGAAAGGTATCTCTGATTGTGTTGACTTTTTTTTTGTAGGATTTGACTGGAGGAATGCTTGTGCCTGTTGAAGGACCTGAATCTCCTCTGTTTGCTCTTGAAGTATGTAGAGAAAGAACAGTTCCCAATGTTTGTTTTTTGTTTTGTTAGTTTTTAATTTGAGTTTTTAATTTAATAGAAGTTCAACAGATAAACCCTGAGAAGGCGAGAGAAGAGTTTCGTAGTGCCTCTCAGGCGGATGGAGGGACTGGTGTTAAAGATTTTATGGATGGTATGGGTCTTGGGATGCTTGTTGAACAGGTAACATGTTTTTTTTTTTTTTTTTTTTTTTTTTTTTTTTTTTTTTTACAGGTAACATGTTTGTTGTGCACTTTCTAATGGAGTGAGCTTTATTGTTTCTGATACTAATCTACTTGTGATTTTAAATGGCTCTTTGCAATTTTTATACTGACTCTGTTTTTATTTTTTTTTGGGTTGATGAAGTTGGGGGAACTTAAACTTGGTGAGTTGCTTGACACACCTCCTCCTGGATTGGATGAAGCTATTGCTATTTCTAAGGTAATCCTTCTTTATCTTCTCTTGATTTTTTTTTTTTTTTTTTGCTTGGTTTCTTGCTTATAAGTCAAAAAGGGTGTTCACAGGTCATTCAATTTTTGGAATCACCTGAGTATAACATGTTCACCAGAATCGTGTTTGACACTGCACCAACGGTGAGCAAGGCTTCACTGAAACTTTTGCCTCCTTTTTTTTCTAGCTGTTGAGACAAATCTCGTTTGCTACTATTACTTACAGGGTCATACGCTGAGGCTACTCTCCTTACCAGACTTCCTTGACGCCTCCATAGGTAAAATCTTGAAGGTGGGGAGATGTCTCAGATACAAATCTTTTCTTCTACCAATAGTGCTTATCAGTTTCTGAGATTTTTGTCTTCTCTTCTGCATCTTACAGCTTAGGCAGAAAATAACCTCGGCTACTTCAGCAATCAAATCAGTCTTTGGGAAAGAAGATAACAAGCCTGATGCTGTAAGTACTTTATAATAGAGTAGGCTTCATCTTTGTGAGGACAACCGTTTCATTCCTTTTTAAATTTTTTTCTGTGAATGTGAAAAGGCTGACAAATTGGAAAGACTAAGAGAGAGGATGGTTAAAGTTCGAGAGCTTTTTCGTGACACAGAGTCTACAGAGTTTGTCATTGTTACTATCCCCACGGTAATTTATTTATAACCTTCCTATATCTTCAAACATGCATATCTTCAAACATGCATTGCGTAAGTCTTAAGTCTAGAAGTTAGCAGCATCTTCACGGTTCTTAAAAATGTTTGTTGACATCATCTCGTAGGTAATGGCTGTCAGCGAGTCTTCTAGATTAAGTGCTTCGTTGAAGAAAGAAAGTGTCCCGGTCAAAAGACTTGTTGTTAATCAGATTCTCCCTCCATCCTCCTCTGACTGCAAATTTTGTTCCATTAAAAGAAAGGTATATATATATATACACACAAACTTCTGCACTTATGTTTTGCTGTGTTGAAATGCATCTAAACGTGTAGAAAATGAAACTCTGCAGGACCAAATGCGAGCTCTTGATATGATCCGGGAGGATTCGGAACTCTCAGGTTTGACGTTGATGCAGGCTCCGTTGGTGGACATGGAGATTAGAGGTGTCCCTGCTCTGCGTTTCTTGGGAGATATCATTTGGAAATGAGTTCACAGCACATATTGTTATTGTTACGAAGAAGCAAAGCAAGTTCAGTTGTATGAAGTTAGTGTTGGTTACTTACAACTTACATTATATAGTTTTTGGCACAGATGTTGGAATGGTCCTTTAAACAATAAATATTGCAATTCTTGGGGAGCAAAATAGCCTCTAAGATGTTTACATAGTTAATGTGTAGAATAAGACCTACAATAAGCCATTGCTTTATATAAGAAAACAGCCAGGCTTCACCTTAAGCCAGTGTAAATCCAAAAGACATACATACTGACAACTGACTTAAATTAAAAACCCTCTTATCTTATTTACAAATTATTTGCAAAATATATAAATTTGAAACCCTCTTTCACAGCTCTTGCGCAATTCATATCATTCTGTATACAACAAGCCGCATAAATAACGCTACAAATCAAATATGAATGGTACGTCTTTTTATTTTTGTTTTCACTTGGAAGAAAAATGAACTCACCTCCGAAAGTTCTGTACAAATGAAATCTGTACGAAAGAATTTTGACAAAACAAAGCTCCCAAAAGCAAGGTTTTGGTTCCTATTCGTCACGGCAAAACAAGCAACTCACGAAACTAGAAAAGTTACAGGTAAAAAGGAAAAGATATTGGAACCGCAGCAGAAGAAGGAAGATGATGTACATGTCAATGTCAATTGCCATTGTGATTCTTTCTGCAGCTTATGAAAAATAATGAAAACAGATTGGCTGCTGGAGAAGAAGCTTTGTTTATCAATGGTAATTAGCGAATGGGTCGAGGAGTTGATATCAGTGAGAAAGAATTTCGGAAAGGCGAGACTGAGCATCCGTAGGAGTATCTCTTCCAGGAACATTCACCTTTAGAAGATTAGAATACCTGCAAAGCCCATATAAATTTTCATTTTAATAAGTCAAGAAACCGTATTATTTTTAGATTCAATCAAAGGAAATAAAGTTGAGAAACAGACTCTGTGGGTGTAAACATCTGGTCATGTTCCGCTATGAATGCAAGCAACGCCTGTAGAAAAAAAAATCATGTAAACATCCGAGTGTAAGAATGCTGAGGAAAAGCTAATAGACAAACCATGATGAAACAGTGTTTTCTTTGGCTACTAACCTCGAATGGCATGTTTAGTAGTTCGAAATAAGTACGGACACGGTCTAGGTTCTGTTGAACGCTTTCACCATCGATATATGGAATAGCTGTCATGGCCTGCCAATGTATAATACACACAGATGTAGACAGTGAATCTATTGGAAATGATAAAAACTCGACACTTAAACATAGACTGATCTTTACCTGTTCCAGTGCAATAGTGTTCCGACAAATTTGTTGAACTCCAAAAAGGTTTATTGATCTCATGTCAGCTAAAGCCTAGAAAAAAAATACGTAATAAAAGACTTTTAACGGCTTCGAAGATGATGATGATGATGATCAAATGTCAAATATATAATTGTGATATGATATGTCTACATTTGAATTAGAAGTACCAAAGATCTTAACAGGTTTCAAAAAGATTAAAAGAAGAGGTATACCTTAATGGACGCATTCGCTGCAATTCCACAAATGCCACCAAAAACGTAATTGCGCTTCTCACCAGAGATGAAAGGCGCCATTCCCTCGTCCCTACGTGTTATCTGTTTAGAAAAAAGAGGAAGTGTCAAAAACTTGGGGTGCAGAAGTATAGAGGTTGAAAAGATTATCACCTCGTAAAACCAATTCAAAACTAGATTACACACTAAACAAGAATATATATTCATCGTAATAAATTAAGATGACTTCTTCATTTGGCTAACTAGGTTCTCTCAGCAGAAGCGAGTGATACGAATATTTGATGGCTATGAAAGTAAACAAGGCTTTTTAAAGTAATATATAACTAACTTGTGAAGTAAGAGAAATCACAAAGTCGTCGGCTCTTCAGCATCGTCATCCTCCAAGTATTCTCGATTTTTCATTTCCTTATCAACACCATAATATTTCGTAAGTTTCACAGGCCACAGATTGAATTTCCCATAGCCATGCCACCTTCCTAACAAAGGGAACATCCATCGCATACCTGAAGATGAAAGACTGTTTCCAATTGCATCTCAACACGAAGAACCTTTAGGCAATCAGTCGCAAGCTTTCTGTACTCATCAGCAAATGATGCCAGATTCCTAGGAGAAGTTGCTTGATTCCTGCTATTATCTTCAGATTCACTTGCTGCACGAGGAACTGCTTGTCCAAGCCTAATGATTTTGGGAAATCAAAACTTTCAGAATGAGTGTTCATTTGCTTGCTACTTAGGGACGAAAGAGAGGACTAAGTGAAGACCTATCCCAACCATGCAAGATTCTCTTTTACACTGCACGCAGTGGTTTCTGAGTTTATTTATATTTGGAAAAGACAGCAAACAATCTAGTTAAGCCTCTTAGACTTTTTATTACGAATGTCCCTTTTTCCTCTTGTATAAAATCATAGGACTTCCATTTTGTGTTCTGATAACATCTAAGATGTACTGACAGATGGGAACAAGACAAGCGGCATGCATAAAGAATCTGATCCGACGAACTCACCTCTCAATAGAGTCTGCCACGTATTCAAGAGAGTCACTAAGAGAGGCTAACAAAATCAGCTTGTTGTCATCACGAATTAGATTATCCTGTAAGAAACACACTTACGTAAATAATTTTCACCAAATGGAATTTTTTTTGTTGATTATGATTCAGACAACACATGAAATTTACCTGCTTGATAGACGGCAAACTTGAGAATAGTTCACAGAGTTCTACGTCGGAGCCAACAGCCTCAGACTGAGAAACGGAATGGCCAAGTAGAGCTGGTAAACAAGCACTCGCCGGATCAAGTCGCATCAATTTCTCAATATCATGCCTCCCAATAAGCCTGTAACTGAGCTTCTCTAGCACAGCCTGATATATTAAGAATCAAACTTATGCTCAGATATTGTGCTGTGCGCGATGGAAGAGATGCATCACTTTAGATTTAGGGACACTTGAGGCATAGAATGGTAAGAAAAATGGTTAAGATAAATGCAAATTTTTATCAAAGATGGACAAAAGGCGCATAGAAGATTGGCTAACACCATACTCTACCACTCTCTCTTTGAATCCACTTTCTCAGGATTTTTTCTTGAAGCATTTAATGCCAAGTTCTGCTACATGACTTCTCACAAGCAGCTTAATTACTACGTTTACACTTTACACTGTAGGCTACGCAAGACAACGCCAAAAGCCTAAAACAGAATACTATAATTACTTCATCAAAAAGGCCAGTTTCACCTAGCTCAAATTGAACTCTAGGTAGCTTCAGGATGTTCTTATCATCTAATTTACACACCTCCAACTGAGTTTTAAAATCATATCACGCTTACAAGGCTACTTTTAGTCTATGATTGTGCTAACGGAGCAAAACCCTAAACCAGATGTCAGACATAAATAGATTCTAATAGTAAGAGGAAGAGGAAAACAAATGAGAAACGATGAAGATTCATACCATGTATTGACGTTCGACATCTCTCAAAGGTTCTCTCAAGAAATGTCTGAACATACTTCACAAGGTCAGTAGCAAATTTAGGCATAGCTTGAGCCCAAC
>NC_079516.1:966317-999582 GCF_000801105.2 Raphanus sativus | reverse complement strand
AATAGAATTGACGAGGCAAACTACCAAGGATAAACTGAAAAGAAACCTACCTGTATTCACCTCTGTTGTATAGATGTGCATGCATATCGTCCAGAATTTTATAGAAAAGCGCTCCCCGCAGCTTAGTTAGCTCAGATCTGACATCTTGAAGCGCACCAACCTAGGTCAAAGTACCAGTATATCTATGAGTACAACATCCAAGTTAACAGTAGATATCTCGAACAAAGATAATCAGAAGTCCCAGATGGAAATTAGATGATACCAGATCCCTTCATCAGGGGTAGATAACAAAACAGTCCTAGAGATCAAATTGACAACTGAATTAGGAAACTACCGTTTGAAGCCCCTCACGCTCAAGCATCAGAGACGACTGAAGATACACTTGAATAGCAGCGTAGAACTGTTTATCAGCAATGAGCTTCTCAATACGAGATGGAACCTGTTCAATGATTCAAAAGGCAAAGCCACAATAAAAGCAGTTTCTTTTAAACAGCACAAAGTAAAAGATAGTAAGTATAAATATTAGAAATATATCAATAGAAGTATCACTACAGAGTGCTATCATGAATGAAGAATAAAACTTCAGAGCAGCGAAAATACATAACAAGCACTGTCCACACAAAAAAAAATCAACAAAGAAAATGTTACGACCGATCCAACAACCAACCTTAGAAATGCCCTCAATTTGATCCAAAAGCGCGATGATGTGCCGCAATGTTACAGAACGGTACCACAGCTGGTGTAACTGTTTATTGCGTGTACCCAAGCTCCTCTTTGCGTCTGCCAAATCATGCTTCAAGTCGCCTAATTTTTCAGTGGACTCACTGAACAATCGCAAGATCTGATGAGGAATAACATTGCAAGGATGGCAAAAGAAGAGAGAATCAGAATCTAAGTTACTTTCACGAATGAACTTTTACTAGATAAATTATTTCTCGACTTTGAATAAAGAAGTCATAGAAGCAGCCATAAGTCAAACACGCAATAAGCCTACAGTAAAAAAGGCTCTATCCAATAGAAAAAAGGGAAGAGGGACCAGATAATAGAAACCTGGGAGTAGTTTTGAATGGCCTTGTTGAAACCACCATGATAAGCATGCACAACTTCATCCACAACCTCCTCGACCACATCACTTTGTTCCTTTAGTAAAAGAACGTCAGTTTCACGGTCTTTCGACGTGAGGATATGGACCACGTGTGGCAAAGAGTCGAAGCGTGCAACAGCCCAGCTCTCATCTATTCGTGCCAGCTCATCCCTAAGGTACTGCAGTAACCATCATCACTTAGACACACACATGTACTCCAAAAACAAAGATCGAGAGCACACTCTTCCTATTAAGGCCGACCATACGGTTATTTGACTTAGCTAGGAGTGAGTGAAGAAAGTGGACTTACATTTTTATCCGAGGGAACAGGCAAACCGTCGAAAAGGCCCATTGCTGGCGGACTATTCTTCGTTTGGCTTGTTTGAACCCAAACGATTATTCCTCAGCACATTCAAATCAGGCTCTCTGTAGCTGAAAGCAAAAGTTCAAAAACCAACACATACGTGAGCTAGAGACGATGCTGTTAACAGGATTACCACGATGAATCACGATGCTACGACGTTGCTCAATTTCAAAAAGAAGCTAATGGAGCGAAGGGATGATACAGTGAGGAGAAGACATTGTAAAATCATCACTCCTTCAACGAAAAGAGAAAGATAGTCCGATACCATGAAAATTCTAGCTTGAAGGCGAGACCATTGGCGTAAACAGAGATTGAGAATAGCAAACAAACACGAAGTGGATCTAAGAGAGAAAAGCTTTCAGCTGCGAATCTAACCTGGGATACGAATACTCCTTCGATTCTGATCAGTGCGTCTCCGATCGCGAAGAAGTTAGTCTAATTCTCGAGCTATGGAGGATCAAATCTAAACGCGTTCTTCTCTCGTTGCAAATTCTTCTAATTCTCCAATTTTTTATTTTAATTTTATTGTGGGAAAATAGATACACAAACAAACAAAAAATTAGACCAACGTTTTTTTCTTCGTTGGACGAAGATTACATGCACACCACCACTACTCCATAATTTCTTTCTCTTATTATAAAGTATAGATACGAAATTTATTAATAGAAAATCTAAAACACACACATATTCGTCTCCGATGTAACTCAACAAAACTCAGGAACAGAATCAATCCATGTTTGATGAGTAGGGATCACTAGAAAAAGGAGGCAACTCTTTTCAGTTTTTTTTTATTTATTTGAAGACTATATCATTGTTCATCAATGCATATCAAGAGGTTGCCTTTAATTAACGAAAGTGTACAAGCCCTACATGTAATTATGTTTGAGATCAGATTAGAGAAGGCAACGTCAAGCGTGCACACAGCACAGTCCACAATGTTTGCTGCTATTTAATTTAGGTTTTCCTGCAATTCAAAAGAAGCTTGGATCACATCTGAGCAACCAGATCATCTCCTTCTGTGGTAGTAGTAGTAGTAGTAGTAGCCACATCATCTCCTCCACTGAGCGAATTCTCCATCCATCTCTTCAACATTTTCAACGCAGCTTGTGGCTGATCCATTGGAACCATGTGTCCCGCATCGTGCACCTGTTTTCATCAAACTCTTTGTTGGTACTACAGAAGACCATCATCAGAACTATAGAAAGACTGGTTTTATGTAAGATAACTCCTGACCTTGAGGAAACTAAGTTGACCATAGCTCCTTAACTTCCCGGCTTCTTCACCATCAACCACAAAGGGAACTTCATTTGTCGCCTGAAAGTTCTCTTTTCCTGACCACTCCATTGCATTCACCCACCTCGAGTTACCTGCTCCAAGTCAAGTATATCATGTACTCTATTGCCAAAGATGATTAACAATTGTATTTTTACTAGTTTAGTTCACAACTATATTCCGTCTATATCATTGTTCTCAAGTTTAAATATAACTAACTATGTTATGTTTTTTGGAACTTACCGAGCCAGTTGCAGATGAGATCATATTCTCCTGCATACACAAGAAGGTTGATTCCATCTTCCAAGAGGGTGGGAATCCCAACCTCGAGATTCCTCATCCAATCCTGTATCATTGCCTGATACACACTAGTACTACACGAGACAAACTCTATGTCCCCAACACCAAGCGACTTTCTCACGGATTGCAGATTCAAGAATTTCTCCATGTCTGAGAAGTCATAGCACAAACTCCCCTCGCACTTCTTCCTGATGTCGTAATACTACACAAGAAATATCATATTACTCTTCGAGTTAAATGCAGAAAGGTCAAACAAGATTGCTTTCTATAAGTGATGGCTGCTCTCGTGGATAGATCAAAGTCTTATTTTTGAAGGAATAGAGAATTCACATGATGTTGCCAGAAACAATATTATATGAAATGTCAATTAGAATTAAAAATTAAATAGTTGTTTTGGACTTACGTTCACTCCACCAGCATGATTCATTACGCCACTGAACAAGGTGTTGCAAACAAGATATGACGCCAAGCAAGAGACTGTTCCATCAGTTCCTGAACAACCCCAAACAACCAAACAAAAAAGCATGGATTCAGTATGTTAAAACACATTGAGCAACTTATAGACATATATTGATAATGAAAATTAGAGTAAGTACCACAAAGCTTAATCGATAGTTCACAAAGTGGCACAATTTTTTTTAAACGATCATGCTCTGCTTGCGTAATCAAACCCATTTCCAAAGCATAGTCAGGATAAGCTGGATACTGGATTGCAGGATTTGTAAGCCCATTTCCAATGGCGAATCCCTGCAAGATTATACTTGTGAATACCAACCTTCCACTAAAACCGTAAGAAAGAGAAACAATCACATGCCTTAAGGTTAATATGAAGCCCCTCTTTAGCCTTGTTTCCTTGATTGACTCGGGCAGCAAAAGCCGGAATGTAATGCCCAGCATATGACTCTCCAGTTATGTAAAAGTCGTTGTCTGTCAGCTTAGGGTGCTCCGCAAAGAAAGCCTTGAGGTAACATGAGGAAAACGTAATCAGTATCTAAAAAAGATTCATCCAAGTCAAAAGCTTGGAATCAAAGTTCTGTATTGACAAAAAAAAATAACTCAAAGGCCAGACCTGCAGAAAATCATACAGATCGTCGCTAACTCCCTTTTCGTCGTGACGTATGTCACTTTTGTCTGTCGTGTAGCTGAAACCAGTCCCAACAGGCTGGTCAACGTACAGGAGATTGGAAACCTGCAACACCAACTCTCATGATCAAGAAAGCTAATGAGAATTGGGGAGATAGTTTATAAAGATCATAATAATACCTGATCCCATCCATACTCATTCCAAGAAAGAGACATGTTCTTATCGATCTTGAAAGGACCGTTCTCATAGAACATAGCCAGTTCACTGCTACATCCAGGCCCTCCTGTCAACCAAATCACAACAGGAGCATCCTTCTTCTTCTTGCGCGACTCAAAGAAGAAGTAGAACATTCTATTCACCACCAATCAAAGAGGAGAACAAAGATTTTAATTGAGAATTTATACTACCACATAAACACACAACCTTAGTCAAAATCTAGCTGCAAATTCTGGATGAAGCATAACAAATCAGATAATAAATCCACATATGTACACAAATTTTTACTAGCAAAAAATGTTCAAGATCAACATAAACACACAACCTAGTGAAGAGCTATAGCTGCAGATTCTGAACGAAGCATAACAAATCAGATACTAATGAACAGATTGGTTACACGATCCGGTGTGAGTAAGCTTGAAGATAGATATAAACCTTGCGCCTTGAGATTTCGGGAGCTTATAGTAACCAGCACGATGACCTAAATCCTCGACGGTAGCGTCGCCGCCATCGCTATCGGATACAATATTCGGGAATCTGAAGCTCCGTTCGACAATCGAAGGCACCGCCTCCTCCTCGGAAGCGAGAGGCGAGTCGCCGGCATCGATCACGTTCACGTCGAGCTTGGGAAAAAGGTTAAGCTCGCGGATCAGCTTCTCCGCGCGCGATGACGGCAAGTTCGATATCTCGAAGGTGCGATCGTTCAATAGGAGGGATGAAGACGGTGATGTACACGCGATGAAGACGACGAAATGGAAGAGGAGGGAGAGGAAAGTTTGTTTCTCCATTTTCGTTTGTTTGTTTTCACTGTGCTTTTTCTTTTTTGAGATTGTATACGAGGAAGGAGAAGGTGTACACGTGGCGAGAAAGTATTAGAAGGGTCTTCTGAACGTGCTGGGGGCTAATTTGGGAATATCAAGAGAGTATTGAGTGGAGATCTGTTACGCGAAAATAGCGAATAAGGATAATCAACGGTTAGGCACGCGAGTTGAATGCGAAGCAATATAGATGGATGTGGGTCCCATAGATATAACAAGGAGAAAGAAAAAAAATAAATCCGACCTGCCGGAATCGAACCAGCGACCTAAAGATTTCTTTGGGAGAACCCACTACAGTCTTCCGCTCTACCAACTGAGCTAAGGTCGGTTTGATAAACTAGCAAACTATAGTTTATATATACGTTAAGATACACGCAAATGGGCCAAACCTCTCTTAGTGGGCTTAACTAAAAGGGAAAGATAGTACTCTTAACCAAATCGAAAAGAATCTAAGCTGGATAAAACCAAGCCTATACCACCAGTGACAGCAAAATAAGCTCATACAACAGCTGAAGGCAACTTAAGCCCATATATTAGAAAAAGGAACTGGTCTAATAACTTTGAATTTAGTAATTTAATTTGACTTTTGTCCGGTTTAATCTAGTCTTCAAATTTCGTTAAAAGTCTTCACCAGAGCAAAAAAGTTGACAAGTTTTTCATCTGCCGTACGAAACACCACTACTCCTCCACTTTGGTTTTACATTTCGTCGAAGAGTTCCGACAGATTGGTAATCATTAATCAACGCTTCCAACGCTAGACACGTGTCAACAAGATTGTCTAACTCTCCACGTGGCATGACCTCAACCACCTGCCTGAACGGTTATGTTATCTTTCCCTCCACAAATGGACCCCCTACTTTGCCTTGCTCTAAGCTTCCGTAGACAGATGCTTTGATCCTTTGGAATCTTCCACTAGTTTCAGTCTTCACGCATCTAATAGTAAACTGCAAACGTCGTCGTTTCGTTTGCTTCATTCCCTTCTCCGCCTTACCTTTTTCCTTTTTAGCTTCGTTGCTGCTCTCAGAAACATACATCACTCGGAAAGTTCAATTTTCAATTGTTCATTATTTTAATTAAAAGTATATAATTTAAATAAATAATTTATTGTGATGAGGGCGTTGAACTCGCGGCTAGTTCTGATCGACATCAACAGCTCGTGGCAAGCATCGCGACGGTTAATCTCCGCAACCGCAACCGCTTTTTCATCCTCCTCCTCCTCATCCTCCTCCTCATTCCGTCGAACACGTGGCGCGCGTCAGAGGATCGCTTCATCGAAATCTCCGGCGTCTCCTTCCCCGATCCGAAGACCTTCCGATAAATTCAGCTTCGATGCTCGGCCGCCTCCAGCCGATTCAGATACCTCCGGCCCGATCTCGACGGTGGAGCTCGACGCCTTCCTCGAGATCCTCCCTCCGGCGACGAGGAAGGAGCTAATCAAGCACGAGTCCCTCGGCGAACTGATCGAGGTGGTGATGGATCTAGGGAGGAAGCCACTCGCTAGATTCCCTACCGGCGATTGGGTGATCTCAGAGACGCCTGTGACGCAGCAAGATCTGAAGCTCGCCGTATCAAAGGTGTGGTGGTGTCTCTCTGATACTGTTTATAATAAGTGTCTCTGATTAGTGATTGAAATGTTTTTTTCGATATAGGTTGGTGACTTCTCGGATGATAACCGATCAGGGATTAACAGATCGTTACATCGTATAAGCGCGATACGTAACCGTAAACTCCAGATAATTGGTCTGACGTGTCGAGTGGGACGAGTTGTATCCGGAAGTGCGGAGATCATAAGGGACTTGATAGAAGGAGGAGGATCCATCTTGGTCATAGGCTCTCCTGGTGTTGGCAAAACAACTTTAATCAGGTACGTAACCTTGAATGTTTACATGTGATTATCGTTACATGTCACGTGACAAGGTCGGTTTTGGTATTTTTTGTATTTAGAGAAATCGCACGGATGTTAGCTGATGAACACAGGAAACGTGTGGTGATCGTTGACACGTCAAATGAGATCGGTGGTGACGGTGATGTTCCTCACTCTGGTATCGGTCGTGCTAGGCGGATGCAAGTTCCGAATGTGAATCTACAGCACGATGTTATGATCGAGGCGGTTGAGAATCATATGCCTGAGACTATCATTATCGATGAGATAGGAACAGAGCTCGAGGCGTTAGCTGCTAGTACTATTGCTCAGAGAGGAGTTCAGCTTGTTGCAACTGCTCATGGGATGACTATTGATAATATAATCAAGAATCCTTCGTTGCAGCTTCTTATTGGTGGTATCGAGGTTGTGACCTTAAGAGACTACAACTAACTATGCTTCGTTTCTGCTCTAACTTAACTTGTTTTTTTTGTCTAAAACAGAGTGTGACTCTTGGTGATGAAGAAGCAAGGAAACGAAAAGTGCAGAAGACAATTCTGGAGAGAAAAGGACCTCCAACGTTTACTTGTGCTGTAGAGATGATATCGAGAACCGAGTGCCGTGTTCATCAGAGGCTAGATGTAACCGTTGATGCTATACTAGCGGGTAAGCTAACTTAGAACAGTTTACTTCTTCAGAGTGAAACCAAACCGAATGAACTTTTTTTTTATTGTAGGGAAATCCGCTCCATGTGAGATCCGTAAACTTCGTGGTGGAGAAGATGATGTTCCTCATAAGCTAGTGACTCCCATTCCTTTGGAGAGTCTTGAAGAGGAGCCTGCACCATTGCTCAACATAGATTTTGCAAGTGAAGTGCTGTCTGACGACGAAGATGAAGACTTAGACTTTCTTCCCACTCCGTATAAGAAGGCCAGCAGTAACATATCCAAGAGCCAAAGAAGTTCACCTGTTCATGTTTATACTTACAATGTAAAGAGCATGATCTTATCTACCCCTAGCTTTTTTTGTTTTAAGGAGCAACCAAAGATACTAACTATGTATATATGGACATCTGTTCTTGTGATTTAGGTACTTGAAGCTGATCTTCTTCAAGTAGCCGAAGTTATGGGGCTAGAAGAAGACATAGAAGTGACAGATGATGTTGGAGAAGCAGATGTCATTCTAGCCTCAAGTTCGGAACTGAAACAGAATCCATCAATCCGTCGTGTTGCCAAATTACACAAGCTACCAATATTTGTCATTAAGGTATCCTTCTTCTTTCATGACTAATGATAATGATGATGATTCACTGCATTATTATGTTTCACTAGTTTGACTAATCTATTGCTCCCTGTTAAACACCTTGCAGTCAACTACAATGGCTCAGATGGTCAAGGCAGTTCGAATGATCCTTGGGAGAGAATCGTTTGGCTCAGCCCCTATAACCATAGAGAAATCTTCCGTTGATGATATCGAGATCAAAGATGATGCTCCAGAGAGCAAACCCAGTTTAGAAGAACTTGATGCCCTCGAGGTAAGAACGATCATCTCTTAGTTCCCTAGGACTTATGCAGTCTCATGTTACAAAAGGCTCGATACAGTTTATAGTGACTATAGGTTAGAGACACTTGCGAGTATACTTACTGGTTTTATATCTCTGTTTCTGAAAAACGCAGGAGGTTCGTCTAGCAATCGAATACATAGTAATCCCGGGAGGTGAACCAGTGGAGCTTCTTCCTAGACGTTCAGACATAATAGTCCGACAGCTAGAGCTGGTAGAGAGTTACCAACTCGCGGTGGAGAATCTCGGCACTCACCTTAACCCGCGGCTTCAGATACTTCCTCGTCGTTCCACCAAGAAAATGTTGCCATCTTCATCCGCAAAGAAAGCAGCAGATGATAACATGGGGAAAACCGCTACTCGTCTTCCTTTCCTCGAGGATTGAAGTCTCTAACTCAACGTATGGATCCCTATCTATACAACATTGCAGACACTCGTGAACATTTGTACATTCAGTGTAAGTAATATGTTAATGTTGTTGGTCAATGGTCATTGTTAGTTTGTTACTCATTTGCAATGTATATTACAACTCCAATGCTCTGTCTCCTTTAAATATTCACATGGGTAACTGTAATGTTGAGCAAAAATGAAAAAAAAGGGTGCAATCTGTAGATATATATTTACTCTGCATTTTTATATTTTTGTTTGCTTTTAAAGTACATAAGAAACAAAAGACCAAAACTAAAGCTTAGAACACAAAACAAACCCCCTCTTTTGTCTTATCATGGAAGAGGGACCAGGCTTGGAACGTACACGTAGCCGCAAAGGAAAGAGCGAAAGCTGCAAGTCTCGGTGTCTCGTCCTGTCTCACTTCCTTCTATAAGCCCACTCTCATCAATTTCGTATAGAGTGAACAAAACACGAAACGTATCACGCTCTCCTTCAGTTCTCTCGCACCAAGCGGTGATACGTTTCTGCTTGCCGATGAAGTACACCAGTGGAGCCATTTCAGTACAGAACGGTAACGCCGGAACATCAGGTCGAGACACACTGAAATACTTGGTGAACGAGACATCCACATCAGTCAACTTGTTCGTAACCCACACCACAATCACCCTCGACTCTTCGTCTTGCTGTAGCAAAGACAATCTATCTCCCTCGAAACAAGCCAGATAATGATCGTAAGCGGAACGAGGACAGTAGCATACGTTCTTGAATCTCTCAACGGAGAAATCAAAACCTAGAATGAACCTTCCCTCCTTCTGAGCAAGCCAGTACATGTTACCCATCGCAGCCACACCTTTGCACGCGATATCCACATGCCAATCAACCTTCGCGTCGAGAGTCCTCCACGAACGAGTCTTGCACTCGTAAACCTCGACCTGTGGCTCACCACAATAATCAAAATACCAATGATCATCCCGTCGATCAGAAAACCTCAATATCTTGTAACCACCGTCACGAGACTTCTTCTTGCTGTCGTATCCAATCCCGTAGTAATCAGAAGTAGTGAAACACTTCGACGGTTTAATCCACCTGATCTGCCTCAGGACCGGGTTCCAAATCGCGAGGTGTACGTATCTTTCTTCCTCCCGCGAACCCCAACGACCACACATACATAACATGAGCCCGTCGCAGTGAACCATAGTATCGATCTTGTACGGTGGCTGGAACGCGTTTGGGATTGGTGTCTCGGAGAGTGTTCTTGTCACCGGATCCAAGATCTGTATCGTATCGACGGTTCTCATGAATCTTTTCGGGGAGCGATCGAGGTGGTTGTAGATGAATCTCTTGTTGGTGATGAGAGCGTACCATTTCTTGCACGTTGGTTTTGCTCGGACTAGAGATTTCGCCGGAGTTCTGTAGAGTATCTCTTCTATTAACTCCGGTGGCAGCGTCGACAACGACCAAGAACGCTTTGAAGAAGCCATGATCGCGCGGAAAGATTTGAATCGGAGAAGTTTCTTCCATCAGTTTGTGTTTCTATATAAACGAGCAAAACGGTTAAGATTCAACCGAACCAAAAATAATAATTTTTTTTTTCTAACTAATTGAAATTGATTAACCAGAACGAAGTGAACCGGTTAAGGTTCCGTAAACCAAGAGAACCATGCCTTTCTTTCTTATTTTGAATTTTCCCTCCGGAATTCAATCTAATAATAATCTGAGCACCTTTATCGGCACTTCTTAAGCCACTTCTTAGGTAATAAATCGCGAAATTTAAATCAAAAATGGTTAAAAACGAAACAGACGTATGTTAATTAAGAAGTGTTTCATGTGGGTTCTTAAGGACATGTGTCAATTAGGGACAAAACAAAATGTCTCTTGTCTCTCTTTGTTTTGCGATGCATTTGCTCAAAATCAATATTCTCTTCTTCTGGATTTTGATAAAGAAGAAGAGTTTTCGAAGACGATTTCATGGGTTTTCGATTCCAATCTCATGATGGATGGTTCGGCGGAGACAGTTGACCGGTTCCGTTTCCGGCGAGTAATCTCCTGGAACGTCGCCGTCTGGGTTCGGAGAAATTGCAGAGCAGGAGCTTAAGCAGTACGACGGCTCCGATTCAAAGCTCATGCTTATTGAATCCAACCTAAGTTCTCTCTATGACTCTATTCCATGAACACACTTCGTTTCATATATAAGTGTTCAAGCAGGACCTTTTTGTCAAACTATTTTTTGCATTTCCTATGTTGCTAATTTGCATTAATTTTTCAGGATGATGAGACTTCTAGCTAGGACTCTATATGATGATAATCTTACTACGTTAAGCGATAATCAGAAGAAAAATCTGCAAAAGGTGACAACAGTTGAGGGAATAACTTTGTGGTGCTGGAAGCTCTTATGAGGTTTGTGTGCATCTATCCCCGTAAAGAGGTATGTGTGCAATGTAAAGAGGCGTCAGCGCCAAAGACTCCAGTTTGCAGAGGTCTGCGTATAAACAGTCTAAAGAAAGTGTTCTGAGCTTTCAAAGTCAAGATTCTCTTTTGATTGTTTGGTCTGTGGAATTCAATCTCTTATAAAGATTTTGTCTTTTCAAGTGATGATAGTTTGTGTTGTTTTAGGTGGACCTTTGCTGTTAATGGAGCTTGTGTTTTTGTTGAGAGGAGTTCCTTCACTAAGTGGCTCTCTCACCCATGGGTCTTCTTCGTGGGAGTGAATCTCTTTTCGCCGCTTAATCAGTAATGTGTTGTTCATTTATATTTTGTTTGGATTTGCAACAGAAATCATTCTCCAAAGGAGTTAATATATAAAGTTTGGAAGTGAGAAGGATAGCAAGGAGTTTTGTGATTCGTTTGAGGAATGGAGAAACGATGCTCTTGTTCGAGGTATGTATGCTTTGACTCCACAGATTCAGTTGCTTTATGTGCCTACAGCATACTCCTCCTTGATTATGTCTTGTCATGCGTCTGTTTATAGGATCATCCACAGTTTCAGCTAGTAAAAGCAAGTTTGACGATAAGATTGAGACGTCCTCGGCCAAAATGTATTTCCACTTCTATGGACAGCTTCTTCATCAGCAAAACATGCTACAAGATTATGTGAGGACAGGTAAAATTATATGGCCTTATATGTATCTACCAATTTATTTACTAAGAAACAACATAAAGTATTTACCAATAATCTGCATATTTTTTATTGTATTTTAACATTGTCTTTTACTCTAAAAATAATAATAAAAAATGCTAAGAACTCAAAATTTTGTCCCAGCAATAATGATGCTCTAATGTTGTTGTTCTTATTCTGTGGACCCCTCGATGAGGATTGTCATACAAAAACCAAAACCAATGTTTATTTCAGTAACATCTATACAGCACCGAGGAAAATCAACGACATACAAAGACCAAATTTACTAAAGCTTAAAACAACCATGTGGTCAATTGAGTGGATATCGTTATATTGCAGTAAGATCAACAAAAAAGAAGAAAGACTAAAACGACCCTAATCATGCATGCATAAAACTTAGAACCCAAGAAAAGAAAATTACTCTTAAATTATTTTTATAGAAAATTACCCCTATAAAATATTTAGGGTAATTTTTTTTTTGGTTCTAAGTTTTCTGTATGCATGGTTTAGAGTAATTTTATTTTCTGGGGGTCTAAGTTTTCTGTAGTTAGGCCATGTTCGTTTGTACATCTGAGAGATGCATCCAGATGGTCCATCTAGATGCCTTATCCAGATGCTCCACCTGGATGTTGTTCGTCTCTGCATTTCGTTTATCCATCTAGATGAATCATTTCAATGCAACTACATTTGTTTGCTTTTTTTTCAACTTACATCTACATCGAGATGAACTTGTTACTAAAATAATTAAAATATACTTGTTTTAAAAAAATTGGCAGAAATTTGCATTTTCTAAATTTTGGCAGAAAATTACGTTTTTCCGGTTTTAACGGGAAATTGCATTTTTCAGTTTTGACGAGAAATTGTGTTTTCCGGTTTTGACGAGAAATGATGGTTTTCGGTTTTGGCGGGAAATTGCATTTTCCGGTTTTGGCGGGAAATTGCGTTTTCCCGGTTTTGGCGGGAAATTGCGTTTTCCCAGTTTGGCGGAAAATTGTGTTTCCCGATTTGGCGGGAAATTTCGTTTTCCCGGTTTTGGCGGAAAATGCGTTTTCCCGGTTTTGGCGGGAAATTGCGTTTTCCCGGTTTTGGCGGAAAATTGTGTTTCCCGATTTTGGCGGGAAATTTCGTTTTCCCGGTTTTGGCGGGAAATTACGTTTTCCCGATTTTGACGAGGAATTGTGCTTTCCGGTTTTGGCGGAAATTGCATTTTTTCCGGTTTTGACGAAAAATTGTTTTTCCGATTTTGGCAGAAAATTGCGTTTTTCTCGGTTTTGGCGGGAAATTACGTTTTCCCAATTTTGGCGGGAAATTATGTTTTCCTGGGTTTGGCGGGAAATTGCGTTCCTGGTTTTGGTGGGAAATTACGTTTTCTTGGTTTTGGCGGAAAATTACGTTTTCCAGTTTTGGCGGGAAATTAAGTTTTTTCAGTTTTGACGAGAAAATGTGTTTTCCGATTTTGGCGGGAAATTGTGTTTTCTCGGTTTTGGCGGGAATTATGTTTTCCCGGTTTTGGCGGAAAATTGCGTTTTTCGGTTTTGACGAGAAATTGTGTTTTTCGGTTTTGACGGGAAATGGTGGTTTTGATTTTGGCGGGAAATTACGTTTTCCCGATTTTGGCGGGAAATTGTGTTTTTCCGATTTCGACGAATAATTTTGGCGGGATATTACGTTTTTGATTTTGGCGGGAAATTATGTTTTCCGATTTGGCGGGAAATTACGTTTTCCTGGTTTTGACGAGAAATTGTGTTTTCCGATTTTGATAGAAAATTGCATTTTCGGTTTTGGCGAAAATCTTTTTTGTTTGACATAAAAAAATATCAAATTTTTGGTGAAGACTCACCTTCACCCAGATGCTCCGTGAAGACTCACCCTCATTTGGATGAGAATTTGAGCTGAGTTTTCATAATTGCAGTTGGGTGATCCATCTGGATGTATCATTTTAATGTACAAAACGAACATCAACTTGCATCTTCACCCAGATGGATCATCCAGATGAACAAACGAACAGCACCTTAGTACTCAGATTAGAAAGCTATGACCTTCTGGGGGTCATATGGTTTGTTTCTAAGTATGAGAAAAGCATACACTTCAACTAGTTATATGGTCAACCAGACAACATAATATACATGAGGAGAAAAAATGAATTTTCCTGAATCCTATAACAATAAACTATTGCATTTCATGAATTTTTCTGTGTTTGTTATACTGGTCTATCTTGTAGGATCTCTAGACTGATATGGTCACCATGTTCTGCATGCGAGGACTATAAGGATGTTATGTAATTGTACACCTTTGCTCTATTTAAATACGTGCCATCAAAGTTTCAAAAAAAAATTTATTGCTTAAATAAAAAATACAAATGAAAGAGTGAAGACAGTGAACCATATGTATCAATGTATCATAAGTTTTGTTGCAAGTATACAACTGTGAACCATAGCCTAAACCGTTTCAAGATGGGAAACCACTGTCAGTTCAGTAACATCATTACAGTGCGGAAGATCAACAAAAAAAGAGAGAGAGTAAAAGTCTACAACTAAAGCTTATAAGAACATGAAACAAACTCTCTTTCTCTTTATATCATGGAAGAGGGATTAGACTTGGAACGTACACGTAACCGCAGAGGAAGGTGCCAATATAGTCATTATCCTCGTGTCGTTCTGTCTCATGTTGAGCAACTACACCACCCTCATCAATCTCATAAAGAATGGTGCAAACAGGAAGTCTACCACCTTCAAGTACTACCACGTTCTCGCACCATGCCACGATACGTTTGCTCTTGGCAATGTAGTACACCGGATGACTAGCAGTTTCTGATCTATCGATCCGTAACCACGGAAGACCAGGGCTGACCACACGGAAATATTTGGTAAACGAGACATCATCAGGCAGCTTGCTTGAAACCCACACCTCGATAACACTTGGTACTTCTTTATCTTGTAGTAGCAAAGACAATCTATCTCCATCGAAACAGCTCAAGTAATTGTTCTCATCATCATAATTATAAGGAGGACAAAACCATACCTCCATGAATGTTTCAGCGGTGAAATCGAAACCTAGAATAAAGCTTTCGACCTCCTCCTCCTCCTCATCCTCCTCCTCCTCCTCATGAAAAAACCTATGAGCAAGCCAGTACATGTTCCCCATAACAGAGACACCTTGGCACCTGAAGTCTACGGACCAATCAACCTCGGCATCATCAAGAGTTCTCCAAGAACTCGTCCCGCAGTAATAAATCTCAAAATAACGGCGATCAGAAAACCTCAGGATCTTGTAACCATCTCGATACTTGTTAATACCATAACCAATCCCGTAGTGATCAGAAGTCGTGAAACGTGTCGAGGGCTGGATCAACGCGATGTGCCTCGTGAGGGGGTTCCAAAGAGAGAGGGTGACGAATCTTGATGCCATGTCGCTACACATACATAACATGAGCCCGTCGCAGTGAACCATGGCTGTAATATTATCTACAGGTTGGAGCTCGTACGGGATTGGTGTCTCTGAGCGTGTTCTCCTCACCGGATCCATGATTTGCACCGTCTCGTCGATTCTCAGGAACCGTCTCTGTTCCGGGAAACGACGCAAGTGCTCGTAGATGAACCTCTTGTTGTCGATGAGATGGCGCCATTTCTTGCACGTCGGTTTTGATCGGAGTAGAGATTCAGCGGGAGTTCTGTGGAATATTTCTTCTATCAAATCGAGTGGCAGCGATGACAACGACCATGAACGCTGTGAAGACGCCATGAGCGGAGAGCGCTCTGAAAGATTCGAGTAGTTTCTTGATTAATTTTTCTTTGCTTTATTATATATAAAGAAAGTGCATGGTTCTTTTTACCGTTAAAACCGTTAATGATTCAACAAAAACCAAACATGAATCTTTTTAAGCTAACTCATTGATTTAATAAAGCAAGTGAACCGGTTAAAGTTAAACCGAACTAAATTGGTTATAATTCGTAGACCAAACAAATCAAAGGAACAACTAAAATTTGCGGGAATTTTAAAGGCATCACGTATAATATGATTTAGGGTAATTTTCTTTTTTTGGGTTCTAAGTTTTTTAAATAAAAATTAATTAATTATAAATTAAAAACTTTAAATAGGTTCACTACTGTCTTCATTTTTAAATTTGAGAAAACACTATTCATAAACTCATTTTTCCCTTCAAAATGGTGCATCATTTAAAATGGTCTTACCCGTGTGGGACAAATCAGTTTTGTCTGCATTTTTGTGGTTTGACAACACTAACAACTTATATGCATTATTTCACATTCAAATTAAATCAGTTTTTGACATATGAATATACTACATTGTAGTACTCATTGTGAGCTTTTTATCCTGTGATGACTACCACTTGTTTGGCAGGAAAAGCCAGCGGAAAACTCAAAAAATTAAGCTTGTCAAAAACTGTGTTCCAACAATGAATCCTTGAGTGAAAAACAGAGAAAAAGTGTTAGAGAATAAGAAAGATTAAGAGAGTGAAAACCTGAGTAAGAATCTCAACAAGGGACTGATTATCATTGTTCCGAAAAGAACTTTCATATTAGTAGCACTGTATTATGTTTCATAAGTTTTGTTGAAAATGATACAACTATGAATCATAGCCTATACCCTTTCAAGGTTGTCTTACGAAAACCAGTGTCAGTTTTCCCTCCGGAATTCAATCTAATAATAATATGTTAATGTTGTTAATCATTTTAGCTTGTTACTATACTTTGTAATACAAATGTTTTTTTTCAGAAAAGTGTCACAAACGCAATGTTCTACTCTTTATATGTAAATAGAATTTAATCAAACTTTACTACGAAATGATTTTTTCTCTTTTTCTTTTTTTTTTCTCAAATTGAGATAAAAGCACTTTTCCAATAAGTTGCATTTTTAGTTATACCAAAACCAATGTCTCAGTAACATTTATTACGGTACAGAAAATCAACAACATACAAAGAATTAAAATATAATAAAGCTTAAAACAACCATCTTCTCTTATATCTACCTCTTATCATGGAAGAGGGACCAGGCTTGGTTTGTAGACGTAGCCACAACTGAAGGTGACAATACAATCATCCCAGTAGTGCTGTGCTGTCACAAATGGATTACTTACCCCACCGTCATCAATTTCACAAATAATCAAGCAAGTAGAAAACATAGTATACCATGTGATGATATGTTCGTGCTTGGCAATGCAGTATACCGGATGAGCCCAAAATGTAAGGTAATGAAACGCTGGGAGATCAGAGCTGGACACACTGAAATATTTGGCAAACGTGACATTCCCAACAGCCAGATTGCCCGAAACCCACACCTCGATCGTACTTGGATAGTCTTGGTTTTGTTGTAGCAAAGACAGTTTATCCCCATCGAAGCAGCCTAGATAGTTATTATCATAAGGGAGATGATGAAAAAAGCATATGTCTTTGAATGTCTCAACGGAGAAATCAAAAGCTACAATGTAGTTTATAGTCTTCTTCTTGACAAGCCAATACATGTTACCCACGATAGAGACACCATGGTCCCAGGGATATGCTTCCGAATCAAACTTGGAATCAACAAGTGTTCTCCACGATTTTGACATGCACTCGTATATCTCGACCACTGCTTCACAATAGTGATTAGCTGAAAACATCAAGATCTTGTAATTACCTCGAGGCTTGTTAACGTCGTATCCGATCCCGAAGTTATCACCCATCCGAGCGAGCTTATGCTTGACCACGTTGAAATTCCTTGTGAGGGGATTCCAAAGGGCGATATTGTGGAACATAAAATATTTCTTGTCACTCCAGACACACAACATGAGTCCATCGCACTGAACCATGGCCATGACATTTGATATCGAATGTTGGAGCTCGTCTGGGATTGGTGAGTCTGAACGTGTTCTGTTCACCAGGTCCAAGATTTGTACCGTCTGATCAGCTCTTAGGAATCTTTCCGGGGAGCGACGCCAGTGTTCGTAGATGAACCTCTTGTCCTTGATGCATGGCCGGCGCAGAGGGCAAGCCACCCAAGCAACGGATTAGGGCATCCAAATTAGTGGGGCATATTTTTCTAAAAAAAATTAGTTGTATCTATCAGTAAATAAATTTTGTAGGTTTTCTTGTTAAAATATAATTTACTAGGCATTTTTAGTTAGAATAAAATTTGTTAAATCTCTAGTTATAATTTCTCTTGAATTCAGATTTGAACAATTCCAAAATTGTGAATTTGTTTTTGGATTTTTGTTTAATTTTTAAAAGGTTAATAGATGCAAGCGAAGATATTTTAAAGGTATCATGTTTGAATGTAGAAGTTTCTTTAAGAAATGTTAAGCTTTCATATATAATTGGTGACGATTTGTTTAAGAAACTTAAAATTCTTCGATAATCAATGTCCAAAAAAGTTCGAAACACAAACTGTTTATCGCATATTTTGGTGTATTCACCACAGCTGAGAGAAATTTTTCGAAATTGATGCTAATAAAGATTTATTTGTGGTCTTCCATATAACTAGAAAAAATTAAATGGGTTAGTTATATTATCATTTGAAATGGTTATGGTTTACAAACTTGACTATATGATTCTAATTGATGATTTTGTAGAAAAAATATAAGTAAAATTATATTTCTAACAATAAGCGTATATAATATCACTGTTTTATAAACGGTTTGTAGGTTTTGATTTTCTTTAATGAATATTTACATTATTTTTCACTGATTTGTGATATTGATAAAATTTGTACAAGAGCATAATTTTAAATTTTGATTTGGGCAGTATCAAAGGTTAATCCGGCACTGCCTTGATGAGATCATTCCACTGTTTACATGTCGCCTTTGCTCGGACCAGAGACTTTGCCGGAGTCCTGTAAAGTATTTCTTTTGTCAAATCGAGTGGCAGCGTTGAAAAAGAAGCCAAGGACGAACGCTCTGAAAGAGTTGGAAATAGGTTTATGAGGATGTGCTTTATGATTGGTTGGTGATTTGATGGGACAGTAACATGTGGTCACTAACTTAATATATACTGATTTAAAAATGCCAAGCAATAGTTAGGAAAGGTATGACTTGATGGATCAATACCATATGGTCAACCAAGATAATATACAGAAGGAATGGAGAGTAGTAAAACAAGAAAATAGATTTCCTTTGACCAACCAACAATAAACAAACTATTGCAAATGATTTCATTTGTTTGTTTTCAAATTGCGCAAAAATCTATTTCCCAATCATTTGCAAAACAAAAAGAATTATATGTATCATAAGTTTTGGAAGTATACAACTGTGAACTATAGAACTTAATGATAGTGGGTGCATAAAGTAAAGAAAGACATTTCCTCGGTGCACTAAATAGAGTTTTTTACAGTTACATAACTAAATTACGTAATTTTACTGAAAATATGAAAACACAGAAATATAGTGGCTGCATCATGCACCAAAATTTTTGATTTGATTGGTTGTTCGTGATAATTTGATAAATCCGGATATTCATAAGTCTTCGAAACAAATCAAATATTAAATATCAATATCAGTTAAAAATGGTAAGTACACTAACAATTTCAGTCGTAGATTCGGTCCGCTCCATTTTTTATACAAATAGAAGTAAATCTACGATTAAATAGAAAGTTGAAATGTATAATTTTATATAAATCTTATTTTAGTATTTAATTTTACTTATAAAATTACTTATAAAAGAATTAAATTAAGAAAGAAATATAAAATTTCTATAAAAACTAAAAAAAAATTTGAGATGATGTTTATAATTAATTAACTTAAAAAATTTATAGAACATATAGTCACTAGTTTTTAATTTTTGTTTTTATATTATGCGAGAGATATTTTCGAAACAAACTTATATAGTTTTCTAGATTTAGTTGTATTGAATAAATTGTCTAAGATATTCGTAAATATCCATAAAATATTCAAAAATATCTGTAATACTTCCGGATATAAAAAAACTGGACATTTATATTTTTCGAAACAAAACAAATCGAAAAATCCATAAACTACGAAATAAATAAAAAATGCTGAAAAATTACGGTACTATCAACTCAGTGTCCATCTCTACATGTGCACCCAGTCCACCCTTCCTTAGCTTCGCCTGGTCCTAAACCCTCTAAAGATTGGAAACCGATGTAAAATTCAGTAAAATCTTTACATTGAAGATCAACAAAAAGAAAAGACTAAGAACAACACTATTGGAGGTTTCTTGCTCTGGGGTTCTAAATATATATATATATATATATATACGTATCTAATTACGAGTTCTTAATTTTACGGAAATCTAACCGAAAGTATCTTTAATCATTAACTATAAGTTAGTCAGCTGGAAGTTTCTGTGTATTTCAGCTGAAGGCACTTCAGCACGAACTTAGTCGCACGAATGTATCTTCCTGTTAATACCTTGCAGTCAACTACAACGGGCTCAGATGGTCAAGGCAGTCTGAATGATCCTTGGGAGAGAATCGTTTGGCTCAGCCCCTATAACCATAGAGAAATCTTCCGTTGATGATGTAAAGAGAGCAAGCCCAGTTTAGAAGAATTTTTGATGCCCCTTGAGGTAAAAACTATCATCTCTTAGCTAAAACTGTAGATATATATTTACTCTGCATTTATGAACAGAATTTATTTATGAATTAATCATATAAGTGATTTTTCTTTGTTTGTTTTAAGCAGAAGCTCTTTCTATCAATTGCATTTTGTTGAACCAAATAAAGGCAGTAAATTTTTCTTTCCAGCCACAAAAGCTTCCATGTACACACCACAACCCAAAGAATAAGCTGAAAATCTTCAAAAGGCACTGCTTATTGAGTAGAGAAATGAGTTTTCATGGACGGGCCTTCAACAATAAACTATTGCATTTCTTGAATTTTGCTGTCATTGTTTGACTTGCCTGCTAACTAGCTGGGCTGTCTCGTAAAGTCTCTAGACTGATATGGTCACGATGTCCTACATGCGAGGATTCTATGTTTATGGACTGATTATCATTGTTCGAAAAAGCTCTTTCCGATTAGTTTCATAGTTTTATTTTTTCATAATTTTTGTTGAAAGTGATACAACTATGAACCATAACTAAAACCCTCTCAAGATTGTCATATAAAAACCAGTGTCGATTACAGTTACATTTTCACAGTGCAGAAGATCAACATCACGAAGACTAATAAAACTAAAGCTTAGAACACAGAACCAAAACCCTCTTAGCCACCTCTTATTCTGGAAGAGGGACTAGACTTGGAACGTACACGTAGCCACAAAGGAAAGTCCCAGAATAGCCAGACCCGTAGTGTCGTTCTGTCTCAAGCTGTGTTCTTACCCCACCCTCATCAATTTCATAAAGAGTGATGCAAGTAGGAGGAATCTTATCATCATCACCTTCATACACATCTCCCTCGCACCATGCCACAACACGTTTGTGCTTCCCAATACAGTATACCGGATGAGCCATATCTGTGTGGAACAGTAAGGACGGAAGATCGGGGCGTGACACACTGAAATACTTGCTGAACAAGACATCCCCATCACCAGCCAACTTGCTTGAAACCCACACCTCGATCGGGCTCGTTGTTTCTTGGTCTTGCTGTAGCAAAGACAATCTATCTCCATCGAAACATGCTAGATAATTATCATGACGAGAGGGAGGAGCAAAGCATACGTCCTTGAACGTTTCAACTGAGAAATCGAAACCTAGAATGTAGTTTCTGTGCTCCTTCTTAGCAACCCAATACTTCTGAGCAAACCAGTACATGTTACCCACCACAGACACACCTTTGCACGTGATATCCACATCCCAACCAACCTTGGCGTCAAGAGTTCTCCATGAACGAGTCTTGCACTCATACATCTCAACCTCTGGTTCACGATCTTCCTCATCATAATCACCATAACGATCATAGCGACGATCCGTGAACCTCAAAATCTTGTAACCATATCGAGACATCTTGATGTCGTATCCAATCCCGTAGTAATCAGATTCTGTGAAATGGAGCGAGGGTTTGATCCATCTGAGTTTCCTCAAAACAGGGTTCCAAATTGCGAGGTTGAACTTTCTATACTGAGAGTTACCACTCATACATAACATGAGCCCATCGCAGTGAACCATCATTCTAACATGGAGCTCTTTTGGGAGTGGTGAATCTGAGCGTGTTCTTGTCACAGGATCCATGATCTGTACTGTCTCTACGGTTCTGATGAATCTTTGCGGTGAGCGACGCAGGTGTTCGAAGATGAATCTTCTGTTGGTGGTGATGAGCGCGTACCATTTCTTGCACGTTGGTTTTGCTCGGACTAGAGATTCCGCCGGAGTTCTGTAGAGTATCTCTTCTATTAACTCCGGTGGCAGCGTCGACAACGACCAAGAACGCTTTGAAGAAGCCATGGTCGCTCTCTCTGAAAGGTTCGAGTCGTATCGTACCAGAGGTTCTTGAAAGAAGGAAACGACTTACAATCTGTGGATCCCTCCTTCTAACCGTTAAAAAGATGGGCTCAGCTGAACCAAAACCATGAATTGGTTAAGCACATTTTTAATTGAACCGAACCAAATTGGTGACTTTCGCGTAAACCAATCTAATAGTCTATTTCTATAAACCAAGCGAACCAGTTAAAGATTTAACCGAACCGAGAACATGAATCGTTTAAAAACTCGGTGAAATTAAATAAAGCAAACGAACCGGTTAATGTTAAACCGAGCCAAATTGGTCACACATTATGTAAAAAATATTTGAAAAGTAATAAAAATGATTGACCCAGTCACAGTCACTTATTCTTATTTTCCCTCCGGAATTCAATTCCGATCCCGAGAAAGGGCGACGCGAAGAGGCACTAGGGTTTATACTCCGCCTTTCACGATGGTGCGAACGAGAACGACGGTGCTTAAAGTCGACGATCACGCCGTTGAAGGTTCGATGTTAGCCTTCCTTAGTTAGTAGTTACTCTCTCGTCGCGTTCTGTGTGTTTAGAGTTAGAGAGCTCAACATTTTGGAGAGATCCTTTCAATCGGATCTCATATGGTTTCGTCCCGATTTAGAATTGTAAATTGAATCTCAGCTAATTGCTTGGAATTTCGTTTGTTCTTTATCGATGATGATGAGTTATGTATAGATGTGTTTGAATTTGAGATCCGTAGGTGTTGCTACTAACAAAGCAAAAGGAGAGAAGATGATTATGGAACCTCCGATGAACAGTGCACAGAGAAGAGCACTGGGAGATATCACAAACTTGCCGAACCGAAACATAGCAATGAACCATGGAGCGAGTCAGCAGCAGCAGCAACAATCTATGCCACTCTCTTCCAAAGAATACGCTGAAAAACTTCAAAAGGCAAATGCTTATGTCATATTCTCTATCTCGATTTTTGGGAAATTGTCTTTTCTTTGACTGTGTTGTTTACTCAAACGCTTCACCTTTTGTTTGTTTTTGCAGGAAAACATGAGACTGATGAAAGCCCTCAAGGAGAGAAAGTATGAGACTTGTGACTGTTTTGTGTTCGTTGATTTGTTTCTAATGCTTATTGTTGTTCTGTGAGTCTGTGACTACAGTGCAATCATCGAGAGGACCGGAAGTGAGCTGCAGAAATATAGGATCAACTTACATATGGTTCAAGCACAGAACTTGCAGCTTTCCCAGACCAACACTCGTATCTTGGGGGTACAATGTGATTCCAAAGTTTTTAAATGGTTCATTTTGATATGTGATTTTCGGAACTCTTTGGTTACAATGGGATTCCAAAGTTTCTTTCATTATTGTTTCTTGCTGGCAGGAGATCAGAACAAGCAAAGACCAAGTATGGTTTTACTCTGGAACCCCAAGTTGCTCAAACATAGGCTTTTTTAATCATTAACTATAAGTTTCTCAGCTGGAATTCTCTGTGTATTTCAGCTTAAGGCACTTCAGCACGAACTTAGTTGCAAGAACGGGGTACTCATGGCCAGGAAACTGCCGCTTGAGGTCTGTTTTAATTTTGTATGTGAGTTTCCCGATGGCCATAATTATTCTCCAAACTGTTACATAGTTGAGAGGCTGTAAACTTTTCTTTCCAGCCGCAAAAGCCTCCGTATACACAGCACGACGCAGCAGAAGACAAGGTACTTAGGAGAACTGGCTTTTGTGAACTTCTGTAATAGGGACATTAGCACCATACGAGTACACTGTTCAAACTTTTTTCTGAATTGTTGTAACTTTCAGGTTCGTGCAAACGCTTCTGGTGGGGCTTCCGAAACCGTTCATCCAAAGGGCGAGGATCATAAGACTGGTAAGGGAAAGAAACGGTTAAGTATATAATGCTAGCTTTTTGGTTATCACTGTGGAACATAGGAACCTCTTAACATCTTTACCTCATTACCGTTCTATTTCAGCTTCACAGAGTTCAGATGGTAACTCATTGCAAATAAATGAGAAAACCAACTATACAAGGTGTAGTTTCTCTCTTGCTCAGTCTGCTATTTGTTTCACTTATGGGCAATCAGGTTATTCCGGATTTGTTGCTCTTCTTTACAGCAGAGTATCTGGAAAGCCAAGTCTTGACAATTCCGAAGTATTAGATGTAATTGGTAGACCAGGAGAGTCAGCACAGACAACCAACGTCAGGAGGTCTGCAATAAGCTTTTCTAGCCATGTTTATAAGTAGAGTACGCTTTTGAAGGTTGCTAAAATTGCGATTTAAATATTCTCAGGGTTTCTTTGCGAAGACAGTCTAAGAGGTTCAATATCCAAGATGTGGGCGTGTCTGAAAACTTGAACGGTATACATGATGATCAAGAGTCTGCTGCGAAAGCCGGGTTTGTATAAGCTCCATCTTTTCCCACTCTACTTGCTTGATAACTTGTTCATAAACCCAAGTACACTTATACCACTTCTGCTTTTTATTTTGTCCTTTATGGCTGCCATTTCAGATGCTCTGCGAGTGGTCTGTCTAGCGGCTCTAAGCCCGAAGCAGTAGAGCTACATGACACGAAAGAGACAACCGGGAAAAGCAGGTTTTGTAGTGATAGATTATTTCATTTATTCCTCAGAATAAAAGAGTTTAAGACTGTTGTATCTAAATGGTATACATGACAGAAGAGTCTCTTCAAGAAGACAGTCTACCGAGGCTAAATCTCAGAGAGCCATCGAAGTATCCACAGATCCTCCGTTGCGCGATGACATTGTTGAGGCATCATCTTCAGTTTCAACAGAGCTTAAAAGAGAATCAAAGAACAAACCAACAGGCGATGAAGCAGAGGAGATGAGAGAAAAGTATGGTGGAAGACCTTCAAGGCAAGCTGCAGGAAAAATCAAATCATACAAAGAAGTCTCACTTAAGGATAAGATGCGAAGGGACTTCTGAGTCTGGCTAGTTCGAAAATCATCTTAAGCCTTCAAATACTCTGTTGAAACAGCTTTGGTTGATGCTATAATCATCACAAATTCACAATGTATATATCTTTGTATGTGTTTTTGCTTCAGTGAGAGCTAGCGAGTGATCTTGCTACTATAAAACTATACAAGTCACAATCAACCAGTGGGAGTAGCTTAGTACTTGATGCAATATACCCATCTGCCATTTCTTGATTAGTATAATTCCCTTAAAATATTAAATTTTAATTATATAACTAGGTTTTAATGTACTAACTAGATGTTGGATCCGTGCGACCGCATGGGTATTAATTTTCTGTTTTAGTTTTTATTTATTTATATTAAATAATATATTTGTAATATTTGATTGTTTTATATTGACTAACCTAAGGATGGATATTTGAGTATCCACTCGAATCCGATTAAAATTTATTCGGGTTTGAGACTTTTGAGTTTAAAGATTCCAACTCCATTCGGATATTTATAAATTTTGATTCTGGTTCGATTCGGATCTTTGCGGGTTCATTCGGGTTCAGATATACCGTCTAAATTATTTTTAAATTTTAAAAATTTATATATATACTTTAAATTTCCTTAAATATAAAAATAATATAACATATAAATTAAGCAATATAAGCCAAAATACCTAACTTAAAAATATAAAAAGGTGAACGAAGGAACCACTGAAGCAGAGCCCTTTAACAGAAATCACTAACTATCAGAATGGAGAAGAGATGGTATGTTACTTTGATCAAAAAAAAATGGTGTGTTACATAATATATGCCATTCAATCGACAAATTTGTTTAGATGGCAAGAGTGAAATATGATCATTAATTTTAATTAATTGATGGTCTGTTTTTAAGAATGTTTTTAAGGATTCTGTTTAGATATAATACAATCAATTTGATTTATCTTAGACGTTTGTATTATGTAAATGCATACGTGAGATGAAATAATGGAGAATAAGTTTAAGGTAATATTTTTAAATATCTAACATGGGTCCATGTAAATTCTGGTAGTTCAAATATGGTTATAAATTATTAAGAGTAATTATTTGCGTATCTTTTCATTAAATGGTTGTCTACTTTTATGGAATCAAGATTGGAGTATTAACTGCATAACAAACTAAATATTGTTTTCTGTAAAAATTTAAAAAATTTTAATTAAAATAAAAAAAATAATGGTTTAAATTTCAGTAGCATAAGATAGTAATTATTGAGGAAAACTTAGAGCTAAATACTAATTGTACTTCAGTTTTAATAGTATAGATATGACAATATTTAGAAACCAAATTGTAGAAATTCATTAATAAAATAATTTCAGACATATATTTTTAAGAAGATAGTCAGCAAAATCTTAAAATAACAATAAAACGTGATTTTGTTTCTAAATAGCATGCAAGGAGAAAAATGACAAAATAGTATAAATGGTATCAGAACATATATATATATATATATATAGCTCTAGGATTAAAAATTACGAATTAGGGTTTAGATGTTTTTGAGGATAGATTTAGTGACCAAGGTTTAAGATCTAGTATTTGTCCATGTTCAAAAATTCGATAGGCGTTATGCGTACAGCAACCCCGGGCCTAACGCCTAGCAAAAAGATCGGAGACTAAATGGGGATTAATCAGCGCCTAGTTTTAGGGATATATATTAGATATTGTAATCTTGAACGTTATATTTGTGTTAGAGTAGTGGTTAGGTCTCTTCATGCTCTCTATCAAACCCGGGTTCGACCCTCCACTCTGTCATTTTAGTTTTTTTTTTAACATAAAACATTAATGAAGGATAAAATAGACATTGCGCAATCATCTTCTTCCTTATGGCTGTCTGTTCCAGACCTAATATATGCGGCAGCCTCTTCTTTTTTTTTCGTTTTCACACTGTTTCTTCCATTTTCTTCTGTAATTATAGACAAAACTGATAGATCTACTAGAAAACCTTCGATTTTAAGTTTTTATGAACAAAATCTTGAGTTTTTAAAGATTTCCTATTTTTTTGTCCGAATATCACCAATCACGGCGGTGGCAAGCCGAGGAACGTCTTTCCGGCGAGTAAACGGCTTTAGGCGCCGCGTTTTTGAACATGGGTATTTGTAGTTTATAGTATAAAATCTGGACAATAATATTTAATCTATTTTAAAATAAGCATTTTAAAACTATTTTTTATATTAAATGTATTTTTCATAAAAAGTAGTTTAATATTTTCATTCATTAATGTATAATATTTTGATGATTTTCATATGTTGTATTACTTTTTACTCTCATATTGTTACGATAAAACTATTTTGTGCTATTTATGAAAATTGATAAATCAATAAAAATATCATCGTTAAAAAAATATAGTTGAAAAAAGAAAAGAAGATACGGTAAAAGGCAAACCTTAAATGTCAGGGGAGGAACTTACATTTGTCGGCTTTCAGATTTATTCAAACCCAACGTTCACAAAAAAATAATGTTATGGTGGGCCACTTGATTGATATTTCATGGCCCACGGTGTTTTTCAAGGCCTCTTTTTTTTGTCAACTTTCAAGGCCTCTAATCACATCATTATAATACTTGCCTCGAACTCACGGAGTCGCGGATGCGTGTGCGCCAATCATTCAGCTCTCCCCTCTCCAATACTAGCCCTACTCACATAAATATATCAGCAACATTTTTTTCAGAATTAATAAGCTCTTTAGATTTACAATGATGAAATAAGGTAAAAAAAAACGTGACAGCTTCTAAGAAGACGTTAAAAATATATAAAATGTTCAGTAAAGGAGTGAAAGTGAGGAGGAGGAAAGTGTATGCGTGTGTCTGTTCTTTTTAAATAAAAAATATTCAGTAACTGTCCTTACTTATCAGAACACCAATGGCTAAAGACTACGTTTCCTCTGTTCCCAAGTTGTTGCTTCTTCTTCTTCTTCTTCTTATCTTGTATCACAAGTTCACAACGCTGCTGATTCTGCCTCTATCATCAATCATCTTCCTGGTTTTGACGGTCCTCTTCCTTTTGAGCTCGAAACCGGGTTCTTCCTTTTTCTCTCTAAAGAAAAAATAATCTACTAATTATAGACATGTTTGTTCTGAGTTTGGAGAGCTAAGAAATTATGTATTTTGATTTGAAAAGGTATATTGGTGTTGGTGAGGAAGAGGAAGTGAAACTGTTCTACTACTTCATCAAGTCTGAGAGGAATCCAGAAGAAGACCCTCTCCTTCTCTGGTTAAGTGGAGGACCTGGTTGCTCTTCTATCTCTGGTCTTCTTTTCGAGAATGGTAATTCATTCTCTTAAACTCATTTGTTATGTTGTGGTTCTGCTTTCTGACATGTTTGAATCAAGCAGGGCCTTTGACTGTGAAGCTTGAGGTTTACAATGGAAAGGTTCCTTCCTTGATCTCTACTACATATTCATGGACCAAGGTGACACACAAAATGTTGTACATACGAAGATGACAAGCCTCCTTTCTTTATGCCTCTTATTTTTTCAAGTATGTTTCAGATTTCGAGTATACTATATTTGGATCAGCCTGTTGGAACTGGCTTCTCCTACTCATCAAGAACTCAGCTTGCTAATAAACCTAGTGATTCAGGAGAAGTTAAGCGGATCCACGAGTTTCTTCACAAGGTGAAAAAGGATATAACTTGGTTGTCCCTTGAAGCATTTTTTCTTTAAGCATATAGCCACATACTTGCATTTTTTAGTAGAAATGTCAAATAGGTAGGCTGTTGTCCAAAAGAAAACGAATTTGCATCGATATATCCATTTGCGAAGCATGTCAAATGGGCTAAGTTTTCAATATTTTAGATCAAAATTGATTCGGAAAAAAATTAGATCAAGATTTTCTGTGTCAAATGGGCTCAAATAACTCAAAATTCTAGATCAAAATTGATTAGGAGACAAATCATTAATATAAAATCTTTTTTTGTCAGCATATAAAATCATATTGTATTGGATTGGATTGGATCCAGCAAAAAATATCCATCCAGACAAACTTATTTTGGGGTGGACAGACCATTTAACACCCTTATTTATGAGCATGTAGTTTTGCTTGGGGTGTTGTGCAGTGGCTAGGCAAGCATCAACAGTTTTTCTCCAACCCTTTCTATGTCGGTGGAGATTCTTACTCCGGTAAGGTTGCTCCTGCACTCGTTCAAGAAATCTCAAAAGGTATCAATATTTTCTTCTTCTTTATTTACTACTTTTGAGCTCAATATTTTTTTGCAACTTTTATAATAGTACAGAACGCAGGAAATTACTTGTGCTGCAAGCCTCCGATAAACCTTAAGGGCTATGTGCTCGGAAACCCGATAACAGATAGTGAAGTTGATTTTAACCATCGCATCCCTTATGCTCATGGAATGACACTGATCTCTGATGAACTTTACATGGTACGTTACGCGACATGCGTGCTATTGTTTGGAAGTAGATAGCAAAGCAGTTCAAAAATCTGCTTTTTTTTTGTAAGCAGTCAATGAAGAGAATCTGCAAAGGTGAATATGAAACTGTTGATCCAAGTAACATGGAATGCTTAAAACTCCTTGAAGAATACCATAAGGTATACAGTCATGATATTGCTATGTCTCCTAGACTCCTAGTCAAAGTTTATCACCTATTCATACTTTTGTGGTGATATTTTATAGTGCATTGATAGATTATACTTCCCATTTATCTTAACGCCATCATGTGAAGAATCTGAAGATACATCTCCTGGTTGCTATGTAAGTAATTCATCTTGCCTTCTGTTAACAATAAAGCATTGATAGCAAAACTATGCGTTCAAATTTGCAGACTTATCGGTACTTGTTAACTACCTACTGGGCCAATGATGAGAGCGTGCGCAGGGCTCTTCAAATCACTAAGGTATTGCATATGTCAAAAGTTAAGTTCAATTTTTTTTTGGTAACGAGGATGTATGATTGCAGGAGAGTGAAGAGAAATGGGTACGTTGTTACTGGGAAATACCTTACACTAAGGACATTAAAAGCAGTGTGCCGTACCATATGAATAATAGCATCAGTGGCTATCCTTCTCTTATCTTCAGGTTAGAATAGTCTCTTGCCTTTTGAAGTAGTATAAGACTCAAGACCAGAGCCGGTCCTAAGCATGTGCCAGTGAAACATGAACATATGGCCTCCAAAAATTTGGAAAACAAATTTATAAATATAGACATTCAAATTTGTTTAAAAAAATTATATAAACCCTTTATTTAAGTGTCTACAACAACCCACCCCCCCCCCCCCCCCCCAAAAAAAATCGAGATCGACCATGTTAAGACATTTTCTCTACATTTTGTGAGTTTTTTGGGTTGAACAGTGGTGATCATGACATAGATGTGCCTTTCCTTGGAACTCAAGCCTGGATTAGGTCTCTTAACTATCCTCTCATTGATGATTGGAGACCTTGGATGATAGGCGATCAAATCGCTGGGTATATTACCTTGTTCTTTATTGATGAGTTCTATTGTTATTTTCATTCTATTGTCGTCCGAGTTCACTAGATTCACTCTGATTTGACAGATACACGAGGACTAATGCCAATAAGATGACATTTGCTACCATCAAAGCAAGTCTTTTCTTTGTTTTCACTCAAACATTTGTTAGCAGTTTGCACTTATATGTTTCTTAATTTACGAGTTGTGGGTTTGATTGTAGGGAGGAGGACACACTCCAGAGTATAAACCAGAGGAAAGTTATATCATGTTCCAAAGTGGATCAATGGCCAACCTCTTTAACAAGACAATTTATATTATTATCACGCCTTCTCCATAAGAAAGCTTGGCTCTTTAAGTGAAATTATTAATGTGTTACATTGTGTACTTTTTTGAAACTTCAGGTACTTTTTTTATTTTGTTCTTGCTGTGGTTCTATTCTTCAGGAGTTTTGCAGGAATCTTTTCTCTGATTTCCCTCTGGTTTTGAGTTTATTAATGTCGTACGCTCAACTGGTAAATCGGATGTGGTTTGTGTTGGATGATACTCATAGCTTTGCTGGCTTAAGACATGCTGGGACAAGGGCGAAGTGAGAAATTTGATTTCAATCCCTAATCGTTAGTTTCTAATTCTGGTTGTTTAGATCTCTCAGTTTGGTCAGTGAGTTGCTAATCTTTATGTGTGTTTTGGTTTAAGTCAAGCTTCCTTAGTTTAGGCTCTAGTCTCCGGAGAATTTTGTGTTGTCCGCTGGTTTAATATACTGCCTTGTATTTCATTTTTGTTTTCACCCAGTTAATTAATCGAAATTTCATGGAGAAAAAATGTATTTTTTTTATTTTGTAGTTGAATGTATTGTTGACTCATCAACAAGGACCTAATTTCAAGCATTACCAAGTGTTTGATTTTACGATGCATGGGAAGCTAGAGAAGACAGAACCGCTAAATGTCTCCCTTGAAGTCTTCAAAAGCCATTGTCTTTTTGAAACACCTCTTTTAGAACACACAAAAACCATTGTTTAATTTATCTAGTTATTTATTTTTAATGGTGAAATGCAAATTCACCACGAAAATATTTAAAATAGAACAGATTTTTCGGCGTAGCTTTTATAAATGATCAAAAACGTGTATAAATACTTGAGAACATCCATTACTAAAAGAAACAAAAACAATAAAAATATGTTTCGTTTTACAATAATCCTGATCCTTTTAAGCATATACACACAACAAGCGATAGGATCGTCGTTCTTTCTCTATAACCAGGTGCGCCATGGAATCCTAATGAAAGTCCATTGCAAATCAAAAGACAACGATATGGGATGGCACGTGAGGAAATACGGAGGAAGTTACGGTATTGATTTCAAGGATCATATACTTGATAAAACACTTTATTGGTGCAACATCTGGTCAGGTCCTAATTTCAGTCTTAATGCGTCTATCGTCACGTACGAAAGTAAGCTGTATGAACACAAAAACAATTGGATAAGATGGTCTATAAGGGGAGATGGTATTTATGAATCTATCAATGGTGCAACGCCTTGGAAATTCAAGTATCATTGGTATGGAAAAACTTTTAAATAAGGTCATCATGATCTCTTTTATGTTCATATATACTATATATATATATATGTGTGTGTTTTGTATGTTTCTCAACTAATTGTGTATTAATGTGACATTGGTATTATGATTCATTCGACGGAATATCTTAAGAGTCAACCCTGATAAATGTATATACTCACAGAAGGGTTGATTTACCTGTCAACTAGTATTTTAATAAATTATTTTTGATGATTTTTTTGGTTTCAGTATAATCTTCAATATTTTGAGATTCCTTAAATTTGAGATTCAGAAAGGCTTTTTTTATCGACGCCTTAGTGTCTCGAATTCGCTGTCAAAAAATCTATATGTGCTAACTTCTTTTTCTATTGTAATTTATGCTTATGAATTATGATCAAAGAGGATGTATAAAACTCTCTTGTTGTGTCCTAAAAACTTGTTTCAATGAAATTAAATGGCGTTGCAAAAAAAAAAAGTATATATAGTTTTTTCACTCGCAAATGAGGTTAGTATCAAATGCGTAACTTTTTTTATGTAAACCATACTTGCCGGTTAGCATTGTTTTTTCGAAATTTTTTTTGTCGACCAGAACTTAGTTAATTAATATAGAAACATTTGATCAAAAAATATAATACAGTATATGGTTTTCTAAAGAGTTCATCAAACTCATCTCCAATATATATAGTGACAAGCCTCTCAGCTATATGCCAACCACATAGGCCAAATAAATTAATTCCCCAAAATTATCCAATAAAACTGAGCCATTTCATACAAAATTTAGCGAAAGTCTCTCCATGTGCGACAAAACAACAGATACAAGGTTCATTCGATATCTGTTTTACATTCATATACATTACCTTGATAAGCATTTAAAAGCTAAGAGCATCATCATCCTAACACCCCCACATGGAATGCTTAAAAAATTTTTTTTTCTGATTAAA
>NC_079516.1:879785-966217 GCF_000801105.2 Raphanus sativus | reverse complement strand
ACGCGTGCTTGAGTCCACATGAGTCTCATTTTTAGCTTAGGCCTTCTCCTTGTTGTCTGCATCCTGCATCAAATGCAATAGAAATATGTAAACTGGTTATCTCGGGAAAGATAACACCAATCAAATGACTCAATCTTGTTAAAAATGACAAATTGTATTGGCCTTTGTTCTTTTGAAGTAAAGGATCAATCGTAATCACTAAGAGAAACATAATCATACATTTCACTTGGCATTACCTTGCAAAGCTTGGCTTCAGAGTATTTGTGTCAAATTCTTCAGATGGATGTTTTGCATTCAGTGTTGCTCTACCCATTTCTTTAATTCTACATAGGATGATATTTGGATTCGAGAACTTACAGAGTCTGCCGTATTTTAGTTTTTGTTGTTTTTAGAAACAAAGCTTTTTAGTGGTTTTAAATACTTTATACCATTAATAGAGCTCAAACCATGTGACTATGCATCATTATTTTATAAAAAACATCTCCATTACTTGGAGGAGCTATTACAGATGGTAGATACATTGAGAGAAAATAACGATGAAAGGAGTTTATATTATAGTCTTTTCATTATTTAAAATCAAACATGAATCTATATGAAGATCATCCAGAGTTGGAGGTCATTGATGAAGAAGTGGGAAGCAGGGATGCCTTTTTATTGGGACAGCCACAATAGTTGTGGAGGCAAACTGGCATCTTCCCTGTGTCTCACATGTTGGGAGTCCACGATTCAGACAATCTTTGTCTGTTGACATATTATCAAAGGCATTGTAACAGTGGTTTTTACCATGGCCTGTTAATCATTCATGTACGTACACACCAAAACTATTAGACATATTCAGGATATAACATATCGAATGAAATCATAAACGTATAATGCTTACATGACGAGACCAGGAAAAGAAAGACTAAACCTGCTGAGATTTTCCCCATTTTATTTTCTTATACTGTCCTACTTATATGTTTGAAGGGAGATGGTTATGGATTCATAGGTGTAGCATCTATTTATACAACGTGATTAGTGGGTTGAAAGGCAAATAAAATATATTGCCAATATAATTAGTCAACAATGAAAGTATCTTCTTACGGTCTTGGTCAACAAATATAGTCTTTGTATATATCTCATATACCAAAAATGTTGAGGACTTTCAAATTTCAATTACTCTACTACCATTAAGTCAGAACTTCCACCACTCGGTCCACTCCTTTCTTAATCTCGTCCCAAAGGTACTGTAACCGGCTCACATACTTGATCTTCCAGTACAATCTGCACTTTTTCTTATACGTGGTGTTTAGATGATGAAAGGAAGATAAAAATTAAGAAAACCAACCGGCTAAAAACCGCATATAACCGGAAAAAGTTACAGAGGAAGGAGTAGCTTCATGGAGATTGGAGACTGGAGGAGAGACAAAAAGAGTTGTCTCTCAGTCTCTGTGTTTGTGGTTTGAGTCCTCTGGTGGGGTCTTCCGTTATGTCTATAAAGGTAGTAATCTTATTTTCCAAAACTTAGATTATTCTTAGCTTTTTAATGCAATTTTACTATTTAATCATAATAAATTCTAAATTTTAAAAATAATAAAATCAGTGTGCAAAAAAAATTAATTTACTAAAACATTTCAGAGTTATCAGAAATGTTTAATATTATACGCTAAGACATATCTAATCTTTTTTTTTTTTTTTTTGGAACTAGACATATCTAATCCATAACCTAACATGTGTATCAGGAATTCAAATAAGAACTAGATTAGGACCCGCCCTAAAGGGCGGAAATTGATTTGTCAAATTTCAATTATATATATAGTATATATAATATGTGTATATAATATATATATATATATTTTGTGTAACATTTATATATATATATATATATTAGACATTATATATATATTTTATTAATATATATAGAATTTAATAGTATTTATAAATTTGTGTTGTACTTGTTATTAGTTTGTATTTAATCTTCTTTCATTTTTAGTATAATAATTTGTCTTGTCACACTATTTACTTTTTAACTTATACACATAGTTATGTCATTTTTCAAAAAAAAAACTTATACACATAGTCTCGTAAAATGTAATATAAAAAAAAAACATATTTAAAAAATCTACTGACCATATGCCACCATTATTTGGTTGTTTGAACAAAAAAAAATCATGTTCTTGCATAACTGTGTATGTTGTGATATGATGTAGGTGAATAGTAAATATATGGAAGTAAAGTTAGTGATACGAACATGAGCCTATGTTGGTCTATGCCACAATTATTTGGTTTTTGGAAGATCAATGAGTATAAACATACACGGTCTTTGTATGCTTACGTTGTAAATGAATCGGATATTTTTTCTCTTATGTCTGGAATGATATGGAACTCGTTGATTTAAGAGTGGTTCAGTTTTATATGATCTAATTATATTAAGAGATAAACCAAAAATATTATAAAAGTGTTATTGGTTAGGTTTAACTAATCTATGTTGGTTAAGATTTGGTTTAATTTAAATTGGTAGGTTGCATTGTATAAGAGGCATGATATATTCTAACAACAACCATGAAAGAGTCCAAAATTTAAATGAAAACTTTAAATAGTAGATAATCCCTAAATTAATAGATTAGATGCACCAAACTCAAATGCACATTAAACATTTTACACTAAGAGATTAGCCAACATAATATGTGTTCTATTGCGGATCTTAGTTGATTTTTATTAATGCATTGACCCAGATTTAAAAATTTAAATAAATAATTTATTTTCAATTTTAATATAAATCAATAATTTAAACGTAATAAAGTTGACTTTATTAAAAGACTGCTTACGCCTTATACGTACAGATTTGCTTACACGAACTATCTGCTCATAAGTCTGATTCGTTAAAAAAAAAGTCTGATTCGTTAAAAGACTGCGTGCTTGTGTTCCGATGCATCAGATCTAACCATTTCTTTAATTTTTCAAAAAGATGAATTTAGATTTGAGAATTTACAGAGTTTGCAGCTTTTTAAAATTGAAAATATAGTGTCGTATATAAAATGAGTGGTTTTCGTTGTTTAGTTCTTTTCATAATATTAATTAATAGAGATAAAACCATGTGAGTAGGCATCATTATTTTACTAAGCATCGCTATTAGTTATTATAGAGATACATTGCAGATAGTAGATTCATGGAGAGAAGATAACGAAGAAAGAGTTATGCATACATATTAACTTTTCATTATCCAAATCAACATATACATATATATATATATATATTATCAAGAGTTAGAGGTCGTTGATGAATGATGGGTGGAAGCAGGAAGTTTTTGAGGGGGACAGCCACAATATCTGTACTTGAGGCAAATTGGCATCTTCCCTTCGCCACAACTGAGTCCATGATAGAGACAATCTTTGTCTACTTTACATTCTACAAAAGGCAGTGTAACAGTCACACTTACCATACCTGTTAATCATTCATGTACATCACCAAAGCTATTAGACTTATTAAGGATATAACATATCGGATGATCAAGATTATAAAAGTTATAATGCTTACATGACGAGACAATGAAGAAGATGACAAAAAATGCTGAGATTTTCTCCATTTAATCTCTTATATTGTCCTACTTATATGTTTGAAGGGAGATGATTATGGATTCATAGGTGTAGCATCTATTTATACAACGTGTTTAGTGAGTTGAACACAAATAAATATATTGCCAATATAATCAGTCAATAATGAACGTATATATCTCTCATATACCAAATTAGTAATTGAAAGTCTTTGTATATCCCTCATATACCAATTAGTGAATTGAAAGTCTTTGTATATATCTCTCATATACCAAAAATGTTGAGACTTAAGTTACAAAAGAAAAAAAATGTCGACACTTTCAAATTTCAGTTACTCCGCTACCATTAAGTCAGGAACTTCCACCACTCCTTTCTTAATCTCATCCCAAAGGTACTGTAACCGGCTCACATACTTGATCTTCCAGTACAATCTGCACTTTTTCTTATACGTGGTGTTTAGATGATGAAAGGAAGGTAAAAATTAAATAAAACCAAACAGGCTAAAAACCGCATATAACCGGGAAAAGGATTAAACCATGATTAAGAACTTCTCCGGTTGTCGGTCCATGTCTCAAAATCCAGCTGCTTCTGAGGTTAATTAAGGTAACTGCTATTGCTTATTGTCAACTGAAACTTTTTGGCATAGTTACTGGCAAATGTGATCGTTTAATCGTTTTCAACAGACCAAGGAAGACTTCATGGAAGATCTATGTGCAAATATCAAGGTGAGTCAGGTTCTTACTTGTGTTTTAAAGACTTCTCCCTGTCTTGTTATCTTGTGAGACTTGGTCTCTTATGTATTCTGCTTGTAATTTAGTATTTTTTCTCTTAAAAATATTAAGCTGGGAGATAGATGCCAAGTTGAGCCAGAGGAGAAAAGAGGAGTGGTCAAATATTTTGGAAAAGCAGAGTCTTTGGGTCCTGGCTATTGGGTTGGAATCCAATATGATGAACCCCTTGGAAAACACGATGGCATGTATGTGAACTCTTTTTCTATTTTATAGTCATCATTAGGTTTTAAACTCTTTCACAACTTAAAGTTGAACAACTCTTTCTTGTTCTCGAACTTGGTTCCACTTGCAAGTTACAACTCATGTATCTGTGCTAGTAAAACGTCTTTGAGGTTCTTAGTCTTGCATAAGCTTGTGCTCAACGTCATGATTCTCCTTGTCAGATCCACTTGCTTAATATTTGCTCATTTATGCAGGGTGAAAGGAACAAGACTTTTTTGAGTGCCCTCCGCTTCATGGTGGTGTGGTCCGGCCAGACAAAGTTAAGGTTAGTCTACTCTTACATAGAGACATGATCCGTTTCTTCATAATAGAATTTGCTATTTGTTAAGAAAGATGTCAATGCAGGTTTTTGCCTTTCAAAATGTTACTTAAGTAAGAAGAGTCTTGAGGTGTCGCACATTGGTTATGCTATAAGATTAGTTAATGCCTTAAAGGCCTAGGGATCTGTATCACTCTCAAGCTTAAGTTTTGGTTGAATTCTACTCTATTTGGCTCAAGGGTGGACTAGGTTCTTATTTAGTTGGCTGCCAAAAAAAAAATGTACTGAATTTGTAAGCTACAGTTTTTGCTACTCATGACTTTCCTGTTGGCTTGCAGGTTGGTGATTATCCTGAAAGAGACCCTTTCGAAGAAGATGAATATAAGATTCAAACCAGCTAAAGGAGTTTGAAAGCTTTGTCTTTTTGTCTTCTACATCCATTCTTTATGTTACTATTACTACAACTTGTTTAGTTAAAACACAATGCAACAACACAGCTTGCATATGTATATGTCTCAGCTCTGCAGGTCTCTTAGTCTCTATCTTGTACCAAATTGTTGATCATCTTAGCAAGAAGAACAGTTCCTTTAGTCATGCTCTCAAATCTTGATCTATTTAGAAGCATGCGAGAAGAGAGACGACCCAAAGAACAACAAGTTCGGTAGAAACAGCCTCGAAGACAAGAGAATCCATGCCAGTAACGCGGCTGCAGATCAAAGAACGCATCAAAGAACCTCCTAGTAGCTTCCAAAACATCCATCCAAAAACAGAAGAACTCCCTCTGTGTACGCCTTTCAACAGGCCACAAGTCTCTCCACACCTCAGCAGAGAGCTGATCTCCTCCTCTCAGGCTGCCGTTACTACTACTCCCAACGTATCTCACAATGGCTTCCGCAACTATACAGGCGCGGCTACGAGAGTCCTAGCCGTTAATCTTTGTTTATTTAATTTTAGTAGCAACCATTCGGACCATTAACTCAGTAAAAGACTGAAAAATGTAGATAGGTGAACAACATACATTATTCTTAGTATCATTACATCAAACTCGCTGATGAGACCATAACAACAAATTAAACCATCTTACAAAAGCCAAACAATTACATAGACTTGAAACTCCACGTACAAGACCCCCATTTATTGATTATTAATTATTTTAAAACCTGTTTAATAAGTTAATAGAATATATAGTGATGATGGTGATTGTGATGGGCATATTGATGATGATCGATGGTGATGACGATTAAGCTTTGCTGGCGTGGTGGCCCATGTCAACGATCAAGCTCTTGTTGAATTTCATGTAGGTGATTGGTTCAGGGAACTCATCTTTGCGCTTCTCCCATATTATAGTGATTTTGCAGGAGCTGGTATCCTCAGTTTTGGGGATAAATTGGTAGATGACATCAAACACCTTGAGCTGCTCCATCACGTGACCCTCAAGTCCTCTTAAAGCCAATGTTAAGTTCTCATCGTCTACCTCTCTTTTCTCCTTGAATACCTCTTCCTTTCCATCTTTGCAAACATAAATTCATTTTTATTCATTAATTAAATTTCCAACATGTGACTTATCATACTGCATACTATATATATATATTCTCATAAGTGTGGACAGCGGCAGATCTAAAAAAATAATTTTAGTGGGGGCAAATTAATTAATTAATTAATATATTAAATTAAATATTACATAAGTATTTATATAATTTTTTGAAAAATTTTACTTTTAAAGTTAAAAAGATACAACTAAACTAACTGTTTTAAAAGGAAATATAAGATGAATTAACTATCAAAATAAAATGAAATAGAAAACAATAGAATACGATGTTAAAAAAACAATAATATTAAAAATTTGAGTGACAAAAAAATTACTATGTAAGAAAAACAAAAAGAAACAAAAAAACTAGAAGAAAGGCAATCCGAAAGATTGAAAAAATTGATACAACAGGTAGACAAAAAAAATTAGAAAATGGAACTCATAATAAAATAAATGAACAGGTTAATGGGCGCATAGGGGTTCGAACAGAAGACTAGTGGGGACAACACTAAGATTTTAACCACGCAGAATCTTTAGTATTTACTATGTAAATAAATTAATATGAAAATTTTTGTGGGGCAGTTGCCCCTCCTTGGACACTGTAGATTCGCCCATGAGTGTAGATATAAAGTGTGAATATATATATATATATATATATATATATGTTGTACTATGTTTAAACTTAAATTCAATAGTGTGTATATAAAGGTGACACCTCCCTTCTCTCTAAAATCTTCTGATCTCAGATCTTAATCTCTGTTCATCGGCTCCGGTGGCTCTTTTAGCACTGGAGCCGGTATCACTTTCTTATGTCCTTTTCGGTTAGTTGTTTGTTTTGTAAGGGGATTTTGTTGTTTCGACGCAGAGTCATTCGGTGATGCTTTCGATCTGTAGTTCAATTCAGTTTTCCTTTGCATGCACACCGTTTGATCTCGGATTTAACAGTGATGTCTTTATGGTGATTGTTTCTAATCTTGATCTGCATGGCCTTGTTCTCCGTGGTTTTTTTGGATCTTGCCGGATTCGATCCTTCCTAATCTCGTTCTCGTGAGATTGGTTTGTTCAGTCAAGATCGTAACCGCTCCTTGTCATTACCAATGGGATCTGGTCGTGATCTCGCTCCTTTGACTCGCTTCTCATTAGGCGCTCCACCGTCGCTCTCTGTCGACTTCGCCGTTCGGAAGTTTGATTCGAACCGTCGGTTCTTTCCTTCCGGTTTGGAAGCCATGCTTGATTATTCTACGCTTATTCACTATAGGTGGGTTACGTTATCAACACAGTTTTGGTAACTCTTGTCAAAGGCCGGGAGGATTAAGGTTGATTTCTGCGATTGGGTTTGAACTTCATCATTTGGACTGCAGCTGCTCGTTTATCTTTGTTATGTCGTTTCATTCCCCCTGTGTTTAGTTTTACTTTGTCCTCTGTTTCTATCTTGTTTCCCTTTGATAGGGCTTAGTTTCCAGAAGCACTTGTTGCTTGCTGGCCTAGTTTCCAGAAGTACTCGTTACTTGCTGGCTTTGTATCTTACAACCGCATTCCACCATGTATCTCGTCTTGTTAAATATAATTCCAGTGTTTAAAAAAAAAGTGTGAATATATATATGGAGAAAGTATAAGGATATACCCCATGTGTAGTTTCAACTCCTGATGGATCCGTGAGAGTCAGATTCTCCCTCGTGAACGGTGACATTTTTAATGTGTGTGGCCGATGGCGTCAGGGAAGATATGGTTCTCGCTCTTCCATTTCTTCTAGTGTTTCTCCGCCGCTCCTTTCAACGGAACCTCCGTCACGTATGTTCCCGACGTCGCCATTTTTCTATCTTTGCTTTAAAGCTTCTACTTGTATTTTTTTGCTTTGTTTTGGTTGATGAATTATCACATATCGCCTTCGTTTATATAGTGAATGTGACGGTTAATAACTTGGTTTCTACCGTTTCCAATTAATCATTTGATAGTGCATGCGAGAGTCTTATCTTCTTCATTTTCAAACCTATACTATTTAATGAGCGTAGTAGTGGTCATCAAAGCTTTTATAGGCTTCGCTGTGGAGTGATGGTGCGTATGAGGCGCGTGGAGAGCACAATCAAGGTCCAATGGCGAGTTTTAGTTGGGATTGAAGGGTGTATTCAGCGACGGTTAAGGATTCTAACCTCTCTCGATTCAGTTTTATATGTTGGTAATGTTCGTGTGCTTCCAGTCTATCTCGATGATCTTTCATTCTGGTGTTATTAGTGGATGAGTCCTCGTTAGGTAAGCTCGTCTTTGAGTGTATGGTGGTGTTCTCTTTTCCGGCAGTGATCTGGCCTTCTTTGCTTTAGTTTATGTTAGCTTTCTCGTTGTTGTTTTTACTCTCGATTCCGAGGGGTGTTGTTTACCTCGTCGGCTTATGTTTCCGGAAAAGATTTGTTTTTTTGCCGGCTTTGTGTAATGCTCTGTGTAATGTTCTGTTATTTCAATATTAATCCATCAGATGACAAAAAAAAGTAGTGGTCATCGAAATGTGTGTGTTTTTAATTGGTAAAATGATAGTCCACCACGTTATTAATGAACACGTTATTAATGTGGGTAGTTGGCATATCATCCTTTAGAGTTTAGAAGATGTTCGACTGCTTTTTCCTAAGAACATCTCCAAAAGATTCTCTATTTTAGAGTTTGGAGAAAATCTATATTTGAAGTTTCAAGTTGTTATTCTCCAAAAGCAAAACTTCAAATTTAACTTCAAATCTATTTGTATTTTATTTTATGGTCCTTGTATTTATCATAATTAATGTAAATCTATATAACTTTTATAAGTAACTAACATACACATAAAATATTACAGAAATATTAATTAATAAAATCTTACACTAAAAGATAAAATTATAAATAGAGATACATATAATAAATTAAACTACAAACAAAATACCACAATATTACATAAAATTATTAATAATTTTATGTAAATATTGTGGTATTTTGTTTGTAGTTTAATATTTAATTATGCAGTTTTATTTATAATTTTATTTTAAAAATAGAATTAGACAACAAGAATATTACAAAAGAAACTTAATAATTTTGTTTAAAAGGGTACATGAAGACATAATTTTTGTTTAAAAGGGTACAAAAGAAGTTTAATAATTTTTATTGTGTTATTTCTTCATGTATCCTTTAAAAAAAAATTAAGTTTCTTTTGTAATATTTTTGTAATATAAAATAATATACATTTTATTTTAATTTTTTATTTAATTTATGTGTAAAATTTGAATTTATAAAAAAAAATCTGAAACAATTATGAGATATAAAACTTTAAGAATTAAAATGATAGACAAAAATAATATTTAAGAATCATAAATATGATATGTAATTAATTGTAAGGATCAAATGGAAAATAAAAGATGAAACTTCAAATTTGAAGTTTTGAATAGTGAAAATTCAAATATGAAGTTTCACTCCACAAAACTCTAAATTTGAAGTTTTGAAGTTTCTTTTTGGAGAGCAAAAAACTCTATATTTGAAGTTATAGAGTTTCTTTTGGAGATGCTCTAAGTATAACTTTTTCAATTTCCTTTTATCTTCAAATACACATAATAAATAAAAATAGATGAAATTTCAAAGATCCGGTTAAAAACCAATTAGACCGGTCCAACCAGTCAGGCAGTCACCAAGTATTAATAACGAGTCGATGTCAAGTTTGTTTTCCAAAACACTTGAAAATAGTCTCCTTAATCACAAGGAAAATATATAGTACAGATACCGGGATGTTTAAAAAAACATTATGTGGGATGTTTAAAAGTTTTAGTAATTTAATTTATAATTTTTAAAAACATTCAATGCAAAGTTTAAAATATAATCATTAAGTTGTCAATATTTGTTCAAAAATTTTCTCAAAAAAAAATCAAAGCAAAATGGTGTATAATTTTGTATTTTATATGGTGTATAATTTTTTAAACAATATTAATATATGTATATGCCCGCGAGGAAAGAAAGAAGAGCGACAAGGTTGAGTTCTGATTTGACTGTTTGCAGCATGGGAGCAGATTACCCAAAAAATCCCTGGGAACAATGAAAAAAAAAAGATATCTCGGTAACAAAAACCATAGGGAGCTGTATTGGCGAGATCCAACGGTGAACAGCTGCCCAAAATCAAAACCGCCTGGAAGTCCGAGGACCTTTAGTACCGTACCCCCAAACCTGAAAGGAGAACAGTGTAAGATAGTTGGCTATTGTGACGCCGACTATGCTGGTGATCACGACACGCGTCGATCAACAACTGGAAACGTGTTCAGGCTTGGTTTAGGAGCAGTTTGTCTTTGAAAAGTAAGCGGTGTTTTAAATAATAATTTCTACTTATATAATTTTGTATCTTGTTATAACATAAATTTTAAACCATGGATCACAAAAATTTCAATGTGAGATTTTTAACAACTTTAGTTATTTATAGTCGTTTTTAAAAATTCAAAATATAACATATATAGAAAAATCTAAATTTTTATTGTATAGTTTATGTGGTTGTTTAATTTATTTTAGTAAGTTATAATTTAAGAAATGATAGAGAATAAACTAATTTTTTATCAAATCTTTATAATTCAAAATCATTAATTGTCATATATACTTAAGCCACATTAGGTAATTCCGTGATTTTTATATAAAGAAACAATGAAGAACATTAATAATTAATTTATGGTTAATTTAATAAAAAGCTTATCAAACATATTTTTCTAAGGATTCTAAGAATGATTGTAGTGATGAAAAGTAGCTACAAAAAATGTTGTATTGCTTCTTTTTTAATATATAGGGGATTGTCTAGTTTATATATTAGTTGTTTTTTTCTTCTAATATCCCACGAGTACTGTTTATGTTATGTATGTCAGTATGGACATTCATCTTTGTTGAGATATATAATTGCATGTTCTAGGTTCTAGCTAGCTAAGAAGAACCCAACCGGGTGACGACACTGGATACTAGCTTTGTATATATTCATTCGTCAGGCCACCATCTACTTGGCAAAGCTAATCAAGATTCCATTCGATTGTTAACCTTTCACACATCTTGAAACCACAGTGGTGGGAAATCCTTACATTCTACTTAATCGGAACTAATATGAGTCGGACCATGGTGGGAAATGCAGCTATACACCAACCACTTTGGCGAGCTTGAATTGGTAGTTTCGTACATTTCTTTGTCGAAATTATTTGCTTCCTTTTTCAACAGGAATCAAACTAACTAGGGGCTAAGACCATCTCCAACCCACCTCTATTTTAATCTCTATATTTTTCTCTAAAATAGAGAAACTTTATTATAGAGGAGGATTTGCTCCAATGTATGTTTCTATAATAAAGTTTCTCTATTTATAGAGAAAAATATAGAGATATGCTATTTCAAGACAAAAAGTAGAATTCCTCTATAATAGAGTTTCTCTATTTTAGAGGAAAAAATAGAAGTGTACATTAGAGATGCTCTAAGAACGCTCATCTTTTAGAAAATTCTCCACAAACCTTTGACACACTTAATAACACTGGAATATATTGATAAGTAAACAAAACATATCAAACCGGTCGATGACCAGAAGAGTACATATCAGAGAATGGTCTTCAAAGAAATAAACTCAGCAAGACCCCATTTATTGAATTGAAAAGCATCTTAGTAAGTATTTTGTAATGGAGATGATATTGATCATGGTGACGGTGATTGTGATGGTGAATTAATGATGGTGGGTTGTGATGGTGATGATGATGATGATGATGATGATGATGATGATGATGATGATGATGATGATGATGATGATTAAGCTTTGAGAACGTGGTCGTCCATGTCAGTAACCATGCTCTTGACGACTTTCATGTAGTTGCTTGGTTCGGGGAACTCATCATTACGCTTCTCCCATATCATAGTGATTTTGCAGACGCAGCCATCCTCCAATTTTGGAATAAACTCAAAGATGACGACATACACCTTGAGTTGTTCCATGAAGTGACCTTCAAGTCCTGTAAACGTCACCGTTCTCTTCTCATCGTCTATCTCTGTCCTTTCCTTGAACACCTCCGGCTTCCCATCTTTTTACACGAACACATGTTCTTTAAATTTCGATCGGTCACACTAATATAAGATATTTTTTTTATGCACCCTACTAGTCATGTGAAAGTTTTACAGTATGTCTCTCAACAATAGAATAATTTATTTACAAAAAAAAAAAAAAAAAAAAAAACAATAGAATAATTTAAATTATAAGAGTGCAAGAGAAAAAGTGAAATGGTTTCTTATATAATGAAAATTTTGGAACGTTCTTGAAACAAGTGCTTTGATTCTATTGGTTTATTCAACTATTCTGATTTTTGAATTTTAAGTTACTTAGCAAAAATACTTAAGAATAAATTGTTACTATATTGTCAACATAACATCTTAAGCAAGTAACTTTGTTGTTTGTTAGTAGTAAACATAAACACTAGAGGTTGCAAAAGCATGTTTGCATTTGCTTGTTCACATATTATGTCTTGATTCTAATAGAGTTTCTTTTTTTAAGTTTCTTCGTACATATATATCAACACACAAATGCAAAAACCGAGGGAATTGGAAAGATTTAGACGTATGTACATGACTTCATATGAATTTTCGAGGTAAATTTGACATAGAACAACTATATATATATAATAATGTATACTTTTCTTATATAATCATAATTCATAAGGCAGTATATAGTTGTACTACTACCAATACCTTGGTCTCATACATAGGCTATAGTTTAACTTAATAGTGTGTACATAGTGTTGGAATGATATATAGGGCGAATTAGAAAGTATAAAGTAGTACCGCATGTGTAGTCCCAAGTCTTGATGGCCCCGTGAGAGTCCCATTCCCCTTCGTGAATGGTTACATTTTGGACGTGGTGACCGATGGCTTCCGGGATGGCATGGTTCTCGCTTCTCCACTTCTTGTAGTGTTTCTCCACCGTCCCTTTCAATGGAACCTCCGTCACGTATGTTCCCGACGTCGCCATTTCTCTCTCTCGTTTCAAGGCTTCGACTCTTTTTTGTTTGTTTTGGTTAATGAAATAACACTTCTCCTCGCCTTCGGTTATATAGTGAACGTGATAGTAAAAATATGGTTTCTACTGTTTCTTTGATCAATCATTTGACGGTCAAGTTATATAGATGTTATTTTTTCAATGGTAATCAAATTCTCGATAGCTTTTAATGTGGTTGTCGGCACAGCATAATTTAGAAGATAGCCATGCCAAAATACACATTATTGTTCCTATTTCTTCCATCTTCTTTTCAACCCACTCTATTTAATGAGCATTATTGCCATTGCGTCACAAAAAGTTAGTAATCTATATATTTATGTGAAGTCTATGCTCCATCCAGGGTAAACTCAACGCCTAATGACTAGAATGCTTAATCGAAAAACTTAAAATTAATATTTAGATTGTTTACTCGTTTATAGATTATAACAATATACTATGTATAATATAACATAACAAATATCATGATTTATATATGATAAGATTCATATTATTCTATCATGATAAAAATTTATATAATAGATTACCTATAATAATTTCACGGTGGTCTTCTGATAAACCCCATGGACTCTCTCTCCTCGGACTGGTCTCGTCTCGCCCATCGTTACGTTACCTTCCGATTAAACCGGTGTATTCTCTCCGGTATATAATCAAATACTCCACTTGCAAGCGATCTTGTACAACACAATTTTGGACTTTACCGAACCGAATCCGGTCCAAACATTCTGGTAGCGTGCTCATTCGTGACGTTTCACAACGGTTATGCATCAGTTGTAAATCGTTCTCACTTGACATAAATAGTACTCAAGAAGGTATAGGCTCGCACCTTTCAGATGGCGATTTCCACAGTATTGAATCAGTTTTACGTTCATTCACACTACTGTTATCTCTTCATCAAAATACCAATGTGTACTGTAGAGCTTTTCAGGACCGTATCTAAAAATTTGGAGAGTATAAATATTTATCAAGAACTTAACAAGAAAATTAAAAATGATCTAGAGGGCATATTCTGTATATATATAACCTTCAAAAAAATTAACAACTAAAACCAATGTTTTATTGGGAATTGTCGAAATCCATGAAGCCTTTTCTTTCTCTTGTTTTGTAAGTATACTTTAGGTTAAACGTCATTTCTACATAACTTTTTGTAATATTTTTAGCCATCCAAAAAGGCATCTAAAATCGCACAACTGACTTTATAAGAAAGCGAACTGTGTATATATAGAGACATGTATATGCAGTTTTATATAAAAGAATCAGCTTATTTATTTTATTTTACAGTTACAAATTCCTGGCATGGTGATGATGCATAATAGTTCAGACTGGGGTTGTAAATTTTAGCTGGACTCCCTTATGATTTGAAATTTAGAAAGAAGAAATTTTGCGGGACCTAGATTATGCATAAAAATATGGTCATATGTTTTAAATGTTTTTGATGTGTCTATATCGCTAATAAATCTACGTTTCAAAAAAGAAAAGCAGCTATTAGTTCAGGGTGGTCTAGTGGTTGAAACATATACTACAAACATTTACAATGGCCGCTAAAGTCTGCGAGACCTAATTAAGAGGCCAGGAGATAATCATTGGTGTAGAACTGCAAAATGCCGTTGGGCCATCTCCAATCCTTCTTTAGCTATCGAAACTTACTTGATCAGATCGATTATCTAAGACAAGGTTTTACTGTGGTTCACTTTTAACAAGAAAAGATCTCAACTAGTGATTGCGCTCATGATATCGCAAGTACACTTCTGCGGGATGCAACGTTTGAGTCTTACTTAGCTCTTGGCCGTCCGGCATGAGTTAAGGTGTAGGTCGTTGAGTTTTTGTTCTGTTTTATGTTTATGGTTTGTTTTCTTTGCAAAACTCTTTACCAAAGCAATCATGCTTTAATTTTCAAAAATAAATTTAGAACCAATTTTTTTTAAAAAAAATGTTAGTTTTAAAAATCAGTCTTTAAAAAAAAAATTTATTGATGTTTTGGATATCTTTGGAAACAAATAACTGCTAACAAAAAATAAAGTGGCGACCAAAACATTTACAAACTAAATCATCTATGCATTAGCCACTACCTTATTAGCACAACTTTCATTTTTAACATAATCAGTTACAATCACACTTGGACACAAAAATTATAACAAGTAGAAAAAAACTAAAACACACCGGAAAAGATGCAAAATCACACACTGGAAATTACATATGATCATCTCAAACTTATTAACTCTAAGCTAAAGTTGTGGCCGTATGTAGTTGTGATTTCCGAAAATATAATCTCATTTTTGATTGAACTCTTATTGTTTTATTGTTTTCATACCACATCTCTATATTTTACTAATATAGAGATAGTAATTAAGGGTTAATCCCCTTCTTATGATATTATAGGTTAATAATTGGGTGTGATATAAGAACTCGATTAACAATTATAGCCTTTTCAAATACTAATTTGGGTTTGGGCATTTTTTTAGTCTGATATTATAAAAAACGGGAAATAATTATTATAATATAAGATAACATACAAAATAAATTTATTTATTTAGATGGAATTTGGAATTTGTCACATCAAAATCATGATTACATACATAGAAAGGCTAAATTTAAAGTACATAAATGAATTTTACAGTAATTACCTATATAAAAGTGTTTTTTAAGATTAATATAGATTTTCTTGGATTGTTTTTATATAAAGGTTTCTAATCTTGGGTAAAAACATGTATATGTTATTAGGTATTTCCGATAACACTCATCCTAAAATGATATGGCAATATACATTAGGTTATATTGAAGAGAAGTTTTGTATTTTAAATTATGTTAGTAAAGTTACACTTTATGTTTATTTTTTTATTACCCATCTCTATATTTTACTGCACGCTATCGAGAGTAATTAAGAGTTAATCCCCTTCTTATTATAGTGTATTAATAATTAAGAATTCTATAAGAACTCTATCACCAATTATAGCCTTTTAAAATACTATTATTATTGTTTAAATTTTTTTGTTTCTTTAGATATTATATAAAATGAGAAATAGTCATTATAATCCTAGATAACATACAAAATATATTTATTTTTCGGAGAGATATTAAGAAAGTGTTTTTTTATCTTAAGACAGATTTTCTTGGATTGTTGTTATATAAAGGTTTATAATATTGTATGAAAACATGTATATGTTATTAGCTATTTCTGAAGTGATCATCCTAAAGTTATATGGCATTATACTTTAGGTTATATTGCAAACAATTTTTAGCTACACTTTATGTTACTAAAGAAAGGAAAAGATTCACATTCTATAGTTTCACAAAGTACAATTACATAAGAAGCATTCGGATACTGAGACTCAAAGTATGATTACATAAAAGGCCTAACATACGGCAATTAAAACGACAACCAAGATAACAACATAAAGACAACATGAAACATATAACGAACTAGATAATATTGGCCATATTAACTCTTCCATATGAGTTAATCTTTGTTCCTTGCGAAGTGGACAAACTGATTGAGCATTTTGAAATAATAACAACGATCGCAAAGTTTGACCATATTATCCGGATTGCAAGTTCCGGATGGCCTAATGTTCATAAGGCTTACATAGTACTCAGGCCTCATAATGCCATGAATATCGATTAAAGATGTCTTGATGACGGTCCAGCAATGGTCAGACTTTGCTATATCTAACTTCCAATTGAGTTTGTCCATGTATTTTTTGCCTTTTGGATAGTAACCTCGCGCAAGAAGTAAAAGACCGTAGAGATACGTACCATATTCATTGCCTCCAATGGATGACAGGCGTAAATGGCGCAATTCGATTCGTTTATGGTCGTGGAAGAAGTATCTGAGGAAGCCTTCAATGTAGTGTGCTTGGACGTTGTCATGCTCTAGATAGAGTCTCTTGAGCTTAGCGTGATATCCCAACATTTCTCGCGGATTCACCACAAAATAGTCGAGAGAAACGTTTCGGAAATAGACATCCGGGTCAGAGCTCAAAGAGTTCTCGGCTGTTGAGTCATCGTCGCTGGAGATGTAATGAAAATTGTTTATAGAATGATCCGACGACATCCGGATCGAGTAGAAGTGTTTATGTTGCTGTAATTTGCTTTAGATGGTTTTAGATGGTGTTGAAACAAGTAATGGGGAGGATGACATACATATATAAGCGACTGTGGGCGATTTTTTACATTTCAAATAACTTGCAAGAATCAAATAAAAACATTGATGGGAACCATGCAGCTTGAAAAATGGGTAAAGTAACTTAGTGTTGTCATTTCTACTTCTTGCTCTTTGAGCTAAAGAAAGGCCATGCACAATCTTGGCAAACGAAGTGGTCAGTCAATTTATTTGACTAGATGTTCTAATTATATGTGGCGACAAAACTATAGTTGATTTTTCATTAGGTTTGATGATGAGATATATGAAAAATAGCACTTCTAGATTCTTGCATCAAGACCATAGTTGATTATTAATAGCAATATACGACCAACTATAAGAAATTAATATACGGTTTGCATTGTCAATATCATATAGATGTGTAACCTATTCATTTTGATACTTGATCCAAATGTTTAGAAAAATAAGGGTATATGATGCTAAACATTGTGGTTCCTATCATAAAAGAACAATATCAAAATATATTTATAAAACGATGTTGATTATCTCGAATTAGAATTATAAATCAATCACAAATTTTCTAAAATGCAACCTACAAAGAATATCGGACGATACGTATTAATAGTAATTAATTTTTGCATTTATTATTGTGTTTTCTAATTGTATAATATGATCTGTATAATACTAAATAAATTGTATCGTCCTATATTAAATAACATCTTACCTTAATCAACATTTGATTTGAATAATTCTTCAAGTTCGTAAATTCGAAATTAAGTAGAATAGTATTTGATTTTAATAATTCGAGAAATCAAATATTTTCGAGCTTAGGATTAATGAGCTAAATTATTATTCGAGCTTCTGATTTAATGATAACAAATAAATCTTCGATTTCTAATTAATATTACTTTCTTAGATTAGAATTTAATTGATATAAATATGCATATTTATATCAAGGGGAAGTGATTATCACGTAAGCTTAAATGCATATATACCATATTTGGTTCATGTAATATTGAATGGACTAACGAATATAAGATCTCATGGTCGAAATATATATGTAAAGATATTCGCATTTATTTCTTGCGTAATACTCAATGATTTCAAAGATCAGTCAGTATACATATATAGATCCAGACATGAGTGGATCACAAGAAATATATCATGTATTAATGGACCAAATATTTTTGTGAGATATTAAAACTAACTATCGTCTTATATATAAAGAAGCAGTTGGCAAAGAATGTCATAATTCACAACCACACGAGCGTAATTTAATTGAAGTATTATACCAACAGCTTTCAGTGATGGCTGCGATGAATCGTATATCCGAGTTGAAACCATTTAAATCCATGTGGAAGATTAAGGTCAAGATCATCCGTTTATGGAACCAGTTTTCAGCTGCGGGTGGTGAAACCATTGAGCTGATTTTCGTCGATGCATGGGTAAGTTCCGGTATATTTGATTGTTTTACTTACTTTTGATATGGTTATTTTGATTTAGAAGAGGGTTATATTTTAATTAAATTTCATTTCTTTCCACTTCTTTTTAGGGAGACAAAATACAGGGAACCGTCAAGAAAGATGAAGTTGCTCAATTCAGAGATGTGCTAAAGCAGGGTAACCAAACTTCTCATCAACTTCACTGTGACTCATTGCTCCGGTCCTTATCGCACAACCAAACATCTATACAAGATTGTCTTCCTTCCTACTACCCGTGTCCGTATCTGTGAGGTCTTGCCTAATAGCTTGACTGGGTTGGTTCCGGTTAACTACCGTGACGTTTTGAATGGTACCCTCAATGAAGATTTCTTGGTTGGTACGTAATTTATACAACAAACTATATCCCTATGTTATAATATGTGTATCTCCAAACCTTTTTTTTAGTTAAATATTTGATTTTAATGCAGATGTGATTGGACAAATTGTTGAGGTCTCTCATATTGAGGTTGTTTCAGTGAACGGGAAGGACACCCAAAAAATTGCTTTGGAGCTACAAAATCACGAGTATACAAGATTCTAGATTGTTATATTTTTTCAGTTAATAGTATCTCTAATTATTGAGGCCTAATATTTATTTATCGTATTTACTACTCTATCATCTAGGGACGACCGTCTACCCTTAGTTTTATGGGGGAAGTTTGCGGAGGATATCAGTGAAGCTGTTCAACTGCGTTCTGTGAACAAAATCGTCTGTGTTGTGAGGTTTGGAAAAATCAAACAGTGGAAAGGTAAACCTACACTTACCTAAGTGATTATACACAACTTGGTTTTCATAGTTAAAAAAGTGTAGGTGACACAATGTTTGTTGATTGTTGTAGGAGTGCGAAGCATCTCCAATGCATACAACGTCTCGGACGTCTCGCTAAATCCACGTATGGATGAGCTAGATGGCTTTTTTCATCTGTAAGTGTTATATCCGATATGATTATATATAGAATAGTAATGTACAAGATTTGATTGTGGTTTTTTTAAAAGTTTGAGAACACTGAGCAATTTTTGTAATTAATGCAGGCTACCGAAAGGTGATTTGAAATTAACTATGGTTGATTCTAAACCTAGCCTTTCATTGTCGAATGAAGTGTCTGTGAAGGATGACTTTTTTATTCACACACCTAGGAAAACAATAGCAGAATTATTTGAATCGAAACAGGTTATGATTCATTAATGTAATAATACCTTTGTGACAATAAAAACATTGTATTTGTCTAGCTTTCTCACATTTGTGTACTGTGATGCAGGTGGAGAGGTGTATTGTGATGGCTACAATTGCGGTTATTGATTCTGACATGGGTTGGTATTACCTAAGCTGCAAGGTGTGTGCAAAGAAGGTTCTAACAGTACCTTCTGACAACTATGATGATGGAGATGATCACGATGTTCTTGCACACAATTACTATTGTCCCAAATGCAAGACTCACAGTCCCAAACTGTTGCCGAGGTATGTTTTTACAACCAAGTCGGGAGAGTTTATTGAGCTTCCTTACTACTAATATATATAGTGTATTAACATTACATAAAATTAGGTACAAGCTACATCTGGTGGTCTTTGACAATACCCTAGACTGCAAGTTTATCGTCTTTGACAATCTTGCACTTCAACTGTTGCACCAGCCATGTATTGAGTTGACTGGTCCAGTGGCTGATGAGGTATCTATGTCCCACGATACTAAAATTAATATTTACGATAGTTGGTTCAATTGAAAGTGGTATTGTATAAATTTTTCTGAAAGCATTTCCCTTATGTAGATTCAGGATCCTGATGTGTTGCCCCCCCCATACTACACGATCTGAAGGGAAAAACTTTTCTTTTTAAGATTGGGATTGAGAAAGATAATTTTGTTTACAAGAACGACACATTTAAGGTCCTTAACATTATCACAAATCCTGGTATGATAACTGAGTACGAAGGGACTCAAACTCCGACGGTAAAATTTTGTTCTATAGTAGTCTTATTTATTTTTGGAAACCATTTGTGGACCATTAGTTTAAATTTTTGACGTGTTATATGTAGGGAAGTGAAAACATGGTGTGTGAACACATGGTAATTGGTGGAGTTTCAACTTAGTCTGATGCACCCGATGTAAATAGATAAATCATATGTATAGAGTTTTATCAAGTTGTCAATTATGTATGCTGATGAAGTTTTTATTTTTTCAATCGGATATTCAGGGGTCGGTGAACGATCATGGTTATTTGGAGGAGTATAATGGACCGATACCAGGTAAGCGCAGCAGGCCACCAATCGTCAATTTGGAGGAGGCTTTTGATCAGTACTCTGTTACAAGAATGGCGTGTTCCGTAAGGATGAAGAAAGAAAAGATCGAGAGAAGTGGCTAGAGTCATGATGGCGTTCTATGTTGTCTGGAGCAGAGGCTTACATTTTGGATTTTTTTTTATGTTTATCTTTCGTTTTTGAATTTTGGATTTTTTTTTTCAAATTTGTTGAGATTTGTTGTAACTTTTGTTAGAGATTTTTATGTTATTTTGTATTGTGAAGCCTCTGTTCTATTAAATTAATCATTTAGTCATGTCGTTTTTTCATAACAAGCTGCGGTTAGATCTTTAATTTATCATATCTTTAAGGCCTATTGACTTGCGATTAACCCAATATTGTCAATAAACATAATTGGAAAAATTTTGGGAATGTGGTATTCTCAAATGAAGAAGAAGATGCATTAAAATCAGAAGTTTAAGGTTACATTCGATAAACCGCAGACGCATAGTGCAAGCCTATTACCAAAATATTAACTAGGTTATCATAATGCAAATTTCTAATCATAGGACATTTACGACTTAGACAATAATAGGCTTTTTAGTAGATTGATTATATAATACTTTAGGGCAAAGGAAAGTAGGGCTCTTTATTTGGCAAGTTTGTAATATTTCCTTTAAAAAAAGTAAATAAATGACGCACAACATTTATTAGCCTATATAAAATATTTGTTAATTAATAACATGGAAATTTATTTTTACATGGGAGGTTTACTTCGTGAGCAAGAAAGGAATATCATCTCTGCCCTATTTTCCATATATGATATATTAAATATATTGTACTATAATATATAGGAGATGCCGGAGACGTTTAAGCTTTTTTAATATAACCCTCATAGTTATTCGAGATCTTTTATATACAGGAGGCAATGAATTTTTTTGATGGAGTTGAGTACTTGACACTGAATCAAAACTCCTACAAGATTAGAGTGAAAGTAGATTGACTTTACATGACGTATGATGAGGCGGGAATGATTAACTCTATTGAGATGGTTCTGCATGACATTACGGTAAAAGTTTATATATTTCTCTATTTATAACTTTAAATACATTTTTTATTCTAGGCGTTCTGTGAATAATATATACTCAATTAAGGTTGTGCTTCCCAACAGGGTCATAAAATCCATGCATCTATAAACAAGGATATCGTCGCATCGTACGCTCCCTATTTGGTTCAAGGACAGACTAAGATCATAACTGGTTTTGTTGTGATCAACGAAAGTGGTACTGACAGAACCACTCATCATGCTTTCAAAATACAATAATAATAGTATTTTAAAAGGCTATAATTGGTGATAGAGTTCTTATAGAATTCTTAATTATTAATATACTATAATAAGAAGGGGATTAACTCTTAATTACTCTCGATAGCGTGCAGTAAAATATAGAGATGGGTAATAAAAAAATAAAACATAAAGTGTAGCTTTACTAACATAATTTAAAATACAAAACTTCTCTTCAATATAACCTAATGTATATTGCCATATCATTTTAGGATGAGTGTTATCGGAAATAGCTAATAACATATACATGTTTTTACCCAAGATTAGAAACCTTTATATAAAAACAATCCAAGAAAATCTATACTAATCTTAAAAACACTTTCATATAGGTAATTACTGTAAAATTCATTTATGTACTTTAAATTTAGCCTTTCTATGTATGTAATTATGATTTTGATGTGACAAATTCCAAATTCCATCTAAATAAATAAATTTATTTTGTATGTTATCTTATATTATAATAATTATTTCCTGTTTTTATAATATCAAACTAAAAAAATGCCCAAACCAAAATTAGTATTTGAAAAGGCTATAATTGTTAATCGAGTTCTTATATCACACCCAATTATTAACCTATAATATCATAAGAAGGGGATTAACCCTTAATTACTATCTCTATATTAGTAAAATATAGAGATGTGGTATGAAAACATTAAAACAATAAGAGTTCAATCAAAAATGAGATTATATTTTCGGAAATCACAACTACATACGGCCACAACTTTACCTTAGAGTTAATAAGTTTGAGATGATCATATGTAATTTCCAGTGTGTGATTTTGCATCTTTTCCGGTGTGTTTTAGTTTTTTTTTACTTTTTATAATTTTTGTGTCCAAGTGTGATTGTAACTGATTATGTTAAAAATGAAAGTTGTGCTAGTAAGGTAGTGGCTAATGCATAGATGATTTAGTTTGTAAATGTTTTGGTCGCCACTTTATTTGAGTTCTGATTTGACTGTTTGCAGCATGGGAGCAGATTACCCAAAAAATCCCTGGGAACAATGAAAAAAATAAGATATCTCGGTAACAAAAACCATAGGGGGCTGTATTGGCGAGATTCAACGGTGAACAACTGCCCAAAATCAAAACCGCCTGGAAGTCTGAGGACCTTTAGTACCGTACCCCCAAACCTGAAAGGAGAACAGTGTAAGATAGTTGGCTATTGTGACGCCGACTATGCTGGTGATCACGACACGCGTCGATCAACAACTGGAAACGTGTTCAGGCTTGGTTTAGGAGCAGTTTGTCTTTGAAAAGTAAGCGGTGTTTTAAATAATAATTTCTACTTTTATAATTTTGTATCTTGTTATAACATAAATTTTAAACCATGGATCACAAAAATTTCAATGTGAGATTTTTAACAACTTTAGTTATTTATAGTCGTTTTTAAAAATTCAAAATATAACATATATAGAAAAATCTAAATTTTTATTGTATAGTTTATGTGGTTGTTTAATTTATTTTAGTAAGTTATAATTTTAAGAAATGATAGAGAATAAACTAATTTTTATCAAATCTTTATAATTCAAAATCATTAATTGTCATATATATTTAAGCCACATTAGGTAATTTCGTGATTTTTATATAAAGAAACAATGAAAAACATTAATAATTAATTTATGGTTAATTTAATAAAAAGCTTATTATATATTTAGATGGACAACATATTTTTCTAAGGATTCTAAGAATGATTGTAGTGATGACAAGTAGCTACAAAAAATGTTGTAATGCTTCTATTTTAATATATAGGGGATTGTCTAGTTTATATATTAGTTGTTTTTTTCTTCTAATATCCCACGAGTACTGTTTATGTTATGTATGTCAGTATGGACATTCATCTTTGTTGAGATATATAATTGCATGTTCTAGGTTCTAGCTAGCTAAGAAGAACCCAACCGGGTGACGACACTGGATACTAGCTTTGTATATATTCATTCGTCAGGCCACCATCTACTTGGCAAAGCTAATCAAGATTCCATTCGATTGTTAACCTTTCACACATCTTGAAACCACAGTGGTGGGAAATCCTTACATTTCTACTTAATCGGAACTAATATGAGTCGGACCATGGTGGGAAATGCAGCTATACACCAACCACTTTGGCGAGCTTGAATTGGTAGTTTCGTACATTTCTTTGTCGAAACTATTTGCTTCCTTTTTCAACAGGAATCAAACTAACTAGGGGCTAAGACCATCTCCAACCCACCTCTATTTTAATCTCTATATTTTCCTCTAAAATAGAAAAACTTTATTATAGAGGAGGATTTGCTCCAATGTATGCTTCTATAATAAAGTTTCTCTATTTATAGAGGAAAATGTAGAGATATGCTATTTCAATCTCTAAATATAGAGGCAAAAAGTAAAATTCCTCTATAATAAAGTTTTTCTATTTTAGAGGAAAAAATAGAAGTGTACATTAGAGATACTAATAACGCACATCTTTTAAAAAGTTCTCCACAAACCTTTGACACACTTAATAACACTGGAATATATTGATAAGTAAACAAAACATATCAAACCGGTCGATGACCAGAAGAGTACATATCAGAGCATGGTCTTCAAAGAAATAAACTCAGCAAGACCACATTTATTGAATTGAAAAGCATCTTAGTAAGTATTTTGTAATGGAGATGATATTGATCATGGTGACGGTGATTGTGATGGTGAATTAATGATGGTGGGTTGTGATGGTGATGATGATGATGATGATGATGATGATGATGATTAAGCTTTGAGAACGTGCTCGTCCATGTCAGTAACCATGCTCTTGACGACTTTCATGTAGTTGCTTGGTTCGGGGAACTCATCATTACGCTTCTCCCATATCATAGTGATTTTGCAGACGCAGCCATCCTCCAATTTTGGAATAAACTCAAAGATGACGACATACACCTTGAGTTGTTCCATGAAGTGACCTTCAAGTCCTGTAAACGTCACCGTTCTCTTCTCATCGTCTATCTCTGTCCTTTCCTTGAACACCTCCGGCTTCCCATCTTTTTACACGAACACATGTTCTTTAAATTTCGATCGGTCACACTAATATAAGATATTTTTTTTATGCACCCTACTAGTCATGTGAAAGTTTTACAGTATGTCTCTCAACAATAGAATAATTTAAATTATAAGAGTGCAAGAGAAAAAGTGAAATGGTTTCTTATATAATGAAAATTTTGGAACGTTCTTGAAACAAGTGCTTTGAAACTATTGGTTTATTCAACTATTCTGATTTTTGAATTTTAAGTTACTTAGCAAAAATACTTAAGAATAAATTGTTATTATATTGTCAACATCTATATTATTAAAAGAGAAGTACACATATAAATTATCCCTAAGTTTTCAAAGTTATTTACAATACTATACCACTGAGAATTAAATAGTTACCAATTTTAATGTTTGTCTTTTCAGTTGAGTTAATGTGATGTCCTAATATTAATTAAGTTACCTATTTAAATGTTTGTCTTTTTCAGTTGAGTTAATATGTTGTCCAAATATAAAATTTAACTTTCCTAATCTACTAAATTAATTTCGAAATTATTTATAGTTTTATTAATTGTTGTCTTTTCAGTTTAATAAATACATTTCGTAATTCTAAATTTATCACATTTAATGATAATAAAAATCGCATATGGTATGGTAGGAAAATTATTGTGCCATCACTATCTTTTAATATTCGAACCAAATCAATTTTTAGGTTAAGTTTAAGTTTTTGGCATACATTATTCAAATTTAATTTATATATATATTTTTTAATTTATATTTTAAGATTTTTAAGTTTTTTTAAACAATTTAAATGAGTTATTTGAACAAGAATATGAACCGAAATTAAATACCCGAATGAGGCTAAGACCTTTCACCCCGAAAACCTAAAACCCAAAGAGATCTGAATCAACCCCGAATGGACATCCGAACGCACACCCTACTACAAGATATAGAAACATAATCACCTTATTTATTTTCGAAAAATTATTTTCCATTGACTTTTTCATCAGTCTACAGTAATTATAAAACTAATTGTCAAAATCCAATCTGAAAATTATTGAACACGTAAGCCCATTTATAATAAATTGGCAGTTAGATCAAATATTTATTATATTACATTTCATTTTCTTACAAATTTTAATCTTAATTTTTATACGTCACAAATTTGTTAAAAATCTAAAAATTATTTTTTTCTTACAAATTTTATAACTAATTTTATAACTAATGCATCATACTTATCATTCGAAAACTTTGTTTGCTATATATCTTACACATACATTGATACATCTAATCATATAAATGTTAAATTTATTTAGGTGATCTCAGTATCGGTGATACATTTTACGTTAAACGCAAAATTATTAAATTACTTAATTTAATATGATTACATTTACAAATATAACATTTAGTACACCCAAAATAAAATTTAAAATTAAATACCAAGTGATATTATTTTCTTAACAAATTTATATTAGTAAAAATTCCAAATATTTGGAATTCGAAAGCATTATAATCCACACCTATACTATTTTAGTTATGATAATTGAATTTATATAAGAATATTTTATTAAAATTTTAATTTTTTTAATAACTGCAAAAAATTAATTTTCGATCTAGATTTATGATCAAATATTACAAATATATCATTTAATATAAACAAAAAACTAAAAACATAAAATAAATATCCGTGCGACGGTCGCACGGGTCAAGATCTAGTAACATCTTAAGCAAGTAACTTTGTTGTTTGTTAGTAGTAAACATAAACACTAGAGGTTGCAAAAGCATGTTTGCATTTGCTTGTTCACATATTATGTCTTGATTCTAATAGAGTTTCTTTTTTTAAGTTTCTTCGTACATATATATCAACACACAAATGCAAAAAAACGAGGGAATTGGAAAGATTTAGACGTATGTACATAACTTCATATGAATTTTCGAGGTAAATTTGACATAGAACAACTATATATATATATATATATATAATGTATACTTTTCTTATATAATCATAATTCATAAGGCAGTATATAGTTGTACTACTACCAATACCTTGGTCTCATACATAGGCTATAGTTTAACTTAATAGTGTGTACATAGTGTTGGAATGATATATAGGGCGAATTAGAAAGTATAAAGTAGTACCGCATGTGTAGTCCCAAGTCTTGATGGCCCCGTGAGAGTCCCATTCCCCTTCGTGAATGGTTACATTTTGGACGTGGTGACCGATGGCTTCCGGGATGGCATGGTTCTCGCTTCTCCACTTCTTGTAGTGTTTCTCCACCGTCCCTTTCAATGGAACCTCCGTCACGTATGTTCCCGACGTCGCCATTTCTCTCTCTCGTTTCAAGGCTTCGACTCTTTTTTGTTTGTTTTGGTTAATGAAATAACACTTCTCCTCGCCTTCGGTTATATAGTGAACGTGATAGTAAAAATATGGTTTCTACTGTTTCTTTGATCAATCATTTGACGGTCAAGTTATATAGATGTTATTTTTTCAATGGTAATCAAATTCTCGATAGCTTTTAATGTGGTTGTCGGCACAGCATAATTTAGAAGATAGCCATGCCAAAATACACATTATTGTTCCTATTTCTTCCATCTTCTTTTCAACCCACTCTATTTAATGAGCATTATTGCCATTGCGTCACAAAAAGTTAGTAATCTATATATTTATGTGAAGTCTATGCTCCATCCAGGGTAAACTCAACGCCTAATGACTAGAATGCTTAATCGAAAAACTTAAAATTAATATTTAGATTGTTTACTCGTTTATAGATTATAACAATATACTATGTATAATATAACATAACAAATATCATGATTTATATATGATAAGATTCATATTATTCTATCATGATAAAAATTTATATAATAGATTACCTATAATAATTTCACGGTGGTCTTCTGATAAACCCCATGGACTCTCTCTCCTCGGACTGGTCTCGTCTCGCCCATCGTTACGTTACCTTCCGATTAAACCGGTGTATTCTCTCCGGTATATAATCAAATACTCCACTTGCAAGCGATCTTGTACAACACAATTTTGGACTTTACCGAACCGAATCCGGTCCAAACATTCTGGTAGCGTGCTCATTCGTGACGTTTCACAACGGTTATGCATCAGTTGTAAATCGTTCTCACTTGACATAAATAGTACTCAAGAAGGTATAGGCTCGCACCTTTCAGATGGCGATTTCCACAGTATTGAATCAGTTTTACGTTCATTCACACTACTGTTATCTCTTCATCAAAATACCAATGTGTACTGTAGAGCTTTTCAGGACCGTATCTAAAAATTTGGAGAGTATAAATATTTATCAAGAACTTAACAAGAAAATTAAAAATGATCTAGAGGGCATATTCTGTATATATATAACCTTCAAAAAAATTAACAACTAAAACCAATGTTTTATTGGGAATTGTCGAAATCCATGAAGCCTTTTCTTTCTCTTGTTTTGTAAGTATACTTTAGGTCAAACGTCATTTCTACATAACTTTTTGTAATATTTTTAGCCATCCAAAAAGGCATCTAAAATCGCACAACTGACTTTATAAGAAAGCGAACTGTGTATATATAGAGACATGTATATGCAGTTTTATATAAAAGAATCAGCTTATTTATTTTATTTTACAGTTACAAATTCCTGGCATGGTGATGATGCATAATAGTTCAGACTGGGGTTGTAAATTTTAGCTGGACTCCCTTATGATTTGAAATTTAGAAAGAAGAAATTTTGCGGGACCTAGATTATGCATAAAAATATGGTCATACGTTTTAAATGTTTTTGATGTGTCTATATCGCTAATAAATCTACGTTTCAAGAAAGAAAAGCAGCTATTAGTTCAGGGTGGTCTAGTGGTTGAAACATATACTACAAACATTTACAATGGCCGCTAAAGTCTGCGAGACCTAATTAAGAGGCCAGGAGATAATCATTGGTGTAGAACTGCAAAATGCCGTTGGGCCATCTCCAATCCTTCTTTAGCTATCGAAACTTACTTGATCAGATCGATTATCTAAGACAAGGTTTTACTGTGGTTCACTTTTAACAAGAAAAGATCTCAACTAGTGATTGCGCTCATGATATCGCAAGTACACTTCTGCGGGATGCAACGTTTGAGTCTTACTTATAGCTCTTGGCCGTCCTGCATGAGTTAAGGTGTAGGTCGTTGAGTTTTTGTTCTGTTTTATGTTTATGGTTTGTTTTCTTTGCAAAACTCTTTACCAAAGCAATCATGCTTTAATTTTCAAAAATAAATTTAGAACCAATTTTTTTAAAAAAAAATGTTAGTTTTAAAAATCAGTCTTTAAAAAAAAAAATTATTGATGTTTTGGATATCTTTGGAAACAAATAACTGCTAACAAAAAATAAAGTGGCGACCAAAACATTTACAAACTAAATCATCTATGCATTAGCCACTACCTTACTAGCACAACTTTCATTTTTAACATAATCAGTTACAATCACACTTGGACACAAAAATTATAACAAGTAAAAAAAAACTAAAACACACCGGAAAAGATGCAAAATCACACACTGGAAATTACATATGATCATCTCAAACTTATTAACTCTAAGCTAAAGTAATAATGTTGAAATAGAAATCCCATTTTATACACCCACCCAATAGTGTCTTTGTTGCAAGGAAAAGATCAGAAGCCTGAATATGTTACACACCCAAACGTGTCCGACGTCATGAGTAGTGAAGCAAAACCTGCAATCGTTCAAAGATGATGCTGATGTTAGATCTGTACATTAGAAACACCAACCTGTGAGAAATATGAGAGGCAAAATGTAAGGAACATTGTTCTTACTTGTTACCTAACTACTCGCTTCCAAGGTTATCATAACTGAAACCTTCAGATATGGTCTCCAATCTCTTGTTATCTCCTGCAAGAAACACTTGTTCAGAGAACAAGAAAGGTACAACAGATTCTTTTTAAACAAAGTCCCAAAAGTTCTCACCTTGATATTCTCCCCTGTCGCAGGAGTCCAGGAAATTTTCAGCACCTGGCACAAGGAAGGGTGACTTATCATAGCTCTCCAGAATCTCTGGTATCAACAGGAAAGGCTTATGGTTACAAACAATGAAACCTATTATATTAGATGTTCATTGGCTCTTGTTCTAGCAAACCACCAATAGCTACTTGGTTTGTCTATACGCAAGCTAACATGTATGGATACAACGAGAGAGTGAGAGAGAAAGCAGCAATGTGATAGAGAGAAAGACCTGAGCTCTGAGAAAAATCAGCTGTCAGATCAGAGAGGCTGAAGTTCCGAGGGATTTGACCTAAGAACCCAAAAGTAGCAGCTTCTGCATCAAGCACCGTCTCACTGAGAGGTTGTTGGTTGTTACCAAAAGAAGGGATCGAAGTGTCTCCTCTAACTGTGGAATGCCCTTCCAAGACGTTCCTTTCACCACCACCACCATACATGAATGAAGAAGCAGGGTTGTTTGTAAAGGCAGTCTCAGACTTGATTATCCCTCCTCCTCCTCCTCCATTCATTCCATGCATCATCACAGGCATGTTTGTAGTGGTCTGCGATGATGAGAGTATATTCGGAGGAGGAGAAGCATCAACTCTCCTACCATGGGTTGATATGTTCACAGAAGAGGCCACATTATTTGTATTGAGCGTTGAAGATCCATTGAGGTATGCATTAGACAGGCTCGAGGATATCGACTTCAAAGATTGATCAGTGTGCTCAGAGGCATAACCCAAATGTTTCTGATTAACTGTTATCAAGAGATTAGATATCAGTTCAGTAGCACAGACTTGCAAGACAAGCAATAAAGAGACCCTAAGGAAGCTTACTACTTGATTGAATATGAGAACCACCATTTGTGTTTTGCACGGAAGTGACTCCACTCGGATGCATCTGCCGCATGTGTTGAACCTGCTGCTCGAGTAGCTTGTTGAACTCCATGATCTGGTGTTTCACCATCAGCCTAAGATAGTAAGCCTTGAAAAACTCACGATTCTCTTCTTCAAGCTTCTGCCAAACTGTCAAAATCAAAAAGGGTAAATCCAGTTTTAAGCAAAGACTATTTGTTTACACATGATTCTGGCTAGGGATGTCCTGAACATATCGACACTTCTTAATGAAAGCATTAACAAATGATTACACAATCAGATGCAAAGCTAATTTAAAGAAGCAGATTGATATACCTAGTTCTGTGAAACCAGGTTCGATTTTAGCTTGCTCCAGTAAAGTTTCCACGACTTCTTTCTGGTTCATGTAGAGTTGAAGGCATCTTTCTATAAGGTTTTGAACCTGAAATAGAATTAAATAGGAAAGTAAGTTCATTGCATAGGTTCATTCACACAATGAAGCTGAATGCTTTTTTAAATTACCAGTTGTATATCTTGACGTGAGACCCTTCTCACTGTTCCTCCACTTGACATGGCTGAGATTTTATTTTTAATTTGTAAAACAGAGCTTGTTCCTGTCATGTATAACTAAGTATTAGACATAGTTCTGTACATGGGAAAAAATGAGTTTCTAACATCTAATTCTAAAACACAAGGCTCTTTCTCACATCTAAACTCCAATTATTCAGACAGGAAGAAGACCCCAGATTAGTTAACTAATAACATAGTTTCACAAATCTTTGGGACCTCAAAATGAAAAATCATGTCTAACACCTCCACAATCAACGGTGCAGTTTCTAGAACAATCATATACTAATTTCTATCTCTCCACATGGCCAAAAAGGCTTTATGTTCAATCAAAGACCACAAAAAAAAAACAAAAAAAAAACATTAGAACAGATTTTATTACAAAACAGACTATGTAATATGTTTCCAGAAGAGGTTAAAAATGAGAGAAAAATCAAAACTTTATTAATCAAGATTAAAAAAAATCAGAACTTTCAATCGATTTCGTCTCCAGACACAACCGGATCAAACAAAAAAAACAAGAAACAATACTTTGAAAGAACAATCATAAAACCAATTCGATTAACGGAAAAGACAGAGGCTTTAACAAGATGAGTACCACGGTCGGCAAATCAGAGATCAATCGTCGAGGGAGAGAGAGAGAGAGAGAGAAGCCTAACCTCACTTTGATCGTCGTGGGTGGATCGATTCCTTTACTTCTTTTTCCATTTTCTTTTTTTGATTTTACTAATTTTATTTATTTTTAAAATAACACACATTCCGGCTCCGGAGCTCAGGAAGCTGCCACGTGTAGAATGTGTGACCCTGGTGGATCCCATTCATACAGAGTTATCTGATCTTCTTGTTTGGGGGCAGTCAAACCTTTCTGGTCAACCTTACGAGAGAAGAAGAAGAAGATTATATGATAACATAATTTATTTTTAAGAGTTTTAGTGATAGGCAAACAAAAATTAGAAGTTTTAATATAAAATTAATATTTTACGTTACGAATTCAAGATAATTATTTTATAATCTTTTATATATTCGAAAATCTGCTATTTTAATTTTATCTTATATATCACTCTAATTCAGATTATTACCCAATTTAAGTTTTGTTTTTGATTTGGCTTAAAAGCATAATATATATAAAGAAATATTCTATAAATAGCATTAGAACACCTTTTGTTCAAATATTAACACACAAAAATCTCTAAAAGCTTCAATTAAAATTTAAAATATTTTTTATTTTAAATTTGAGTTTGGATTTAGTGATTAATATTTAGAGTTTGGTTTTTAAAAGCTGGGATGGGACTGGAAATTATAGTAATTTAGTTTTTTCTTAATGAATACAACTTTGAGAAATTTTTATTATTAACTTTATAAACTTTTAAATATATTATTTTGGAGATTTGCTCTGATATATTTATATCAGTTGTCAAAAACATTTATCTATTTTGCTTTATAACCTTTGATAGTATGTGCTAAAAGAGTGATCATCATTGCATATTTACTTCCTTTGAGACAAACTAACTAAACAAGGAAACAAATGGAGACAAGTTTGTAATAACAAAACAAGAAGATTCAATACACAAAGATCTACATGATTATTCTCAAAGCATTAACTTGGCAAAGAGCAAAATATGATCCATTGTTCTAACAAGAAAGAAAGATAAGTAAGTAGATTTTAGGCTTAGCTAGTCATACTTCTTGAACCCAAACTTCCCACTTGGGATTCGACTGAGAAAACCAGTATCAATCTTCTTGTAGTGACTATGAAACTTCATGAGCAGAGAATCAACAAAACCATCAACTTCGTCTTCATATCTCTCATACAGAACCGGCATTGTGTGTGCTCCCACAAACCCTTCACACACACAAAAAGAAAAAATGCATCATACCCTTACAAAAAGATCTTATAAACTCAATTCTCAATAGTCTCACTAAGTAAAAACACTCACCAATATACAAAACAGTTAGGAAGTTGCAACAGCTCCCTATTATGGCGGCTAGCCATAGTCCAATCACAGCCTGAAAATTAAGTAAAATGCAGACTCATTAACGTTCCATGATGAACATTAAACATCATGCACATGTTAATAAAGATATATACACTACCATGAGGAACTGTTTCAAACTCCCTCTACAAGCCAAGTCCTGAAGAAACATCAAACCACGGTTAACCTCTGTACCAACGGTTACACCAACATCAGCAAAGAAATCTTTTGGAAGAACAAGGCGAGGCACTCTAGACTGCGATGAGCTGCTTTTGAGACATTTATAAAATAAAAAGAACTTGTTTAGATTACTACAATCACAAAGGAACCAGAGTGGATATGTTAAACAAAACATTTACCGGTTTAGAGCCCCTGAGGCATTAGACCAAACGAACTGCACGATCATACCAAGCAAGAGACCGTAACAAACGAGAGACAGGAAATGGAAGTTGATCCACTCGAAAAGCACCCAGATTGCAGTTGCTCCCATCAGAACGCTCGCAGAGATCTTCTTGTTCCTCCACAACAACACATCAGCAGCTGAAAGAATCATCTCTCAAAAAGACTTCAGTTAGAACCCAAAAAAAAAAAAATCTCACATTTGTATTCATTGAGTTTCTTACATTTGCCACCGCCCAAGACATGATGAATCGGCTTCTCACGACCGAACAAGCGGTTGAAACGAGAAGAGACTGTATCTTCTTCTTGTTCGAAGAAAGAAACGTTTTTCTTCTTATGAACCGTCTCGGTGAAGTTATCAACCAAATCGCCGATAACGTCCTCTACAATACTCTTCTCATGCATGATTCTGAAACATAAATGGAATCTGAGATTTTCAGTACTAAAAGAACAAAGCTATACATACAAAAATCGAATCTTTCGGTTAAACCACGTGTCATAAACCACAGAGCATTTTAAAAGTATCCAACTTTATTAACTAGTTTCGTTGGTGATGATTATTAGAATGATATGAAACTCAGATCTTATTTACTTGGCGAGAAAGAACAGAACCAGAGTAAAGATGGAGATGGGGCAAAAGAACAAACCTTGGAGGAGTTGGTGAAACAAGAATTTGGTTTCTGAGAATCTCACAGAAATGAAAAGTTTTTTCTTTTTTTCTTTTTGTAGATTACGAGAGAGATGAATGAACCACCACAAAGAATGAAATATTGAACTGAAAAGAAAGCGATGGGGATTGGTTAGGTGGAATAATTGAATTGAAACTGTAATGGTTTCTTTAAAAAAAAAAAAAAATTTGGTAAGTTTGGAGTTTTGTGTATGGATGGGAGTTTCAGCTGCCCACGTGCTACTCGTGACATTGCTCTGACTTGACCCATAAAATAGCAAGTCATATGCAGTGTTCTGTTTTTTTTCAGAAGAAAAAAAAATGCAATGTTCTGAAAGTTGGTGTAGTGATAACTGACTAAATGAGATGATTTTCTCTTTTTTTTTGAACAACAATGAGATGATTTTCTTAAAATATTAAAATCTGATTCAAACAATAAAATTGGTTTAAATCTGATGCTACTCTGTTTATCAAAGGCTCCCATGGTATATGGCATTAGAAACATAGAAACATAATGAAATATATATTAATGATCCAAAAGCCTCGGCCCAAAGTATCTTTTTGGTATTCTTCAAGTTAGTGAATCACATAGTCGACAAGAGAAAGTGTCTTCAAACACCAACAATGGTCAATTGCAATTTGCATCTTCATCTCCAGACCAAAAAAAAACCCACATAATCTAACACAATGCGTTATGTTTTTCTTATATATAGATAGGTCTATAGGTTAGATACAAAAATGAGAATGAGATAGGATGTATATATATCTCTAAAGTATATAATGTTAAAAAAAGTTCCATCAGAGGTCCTAAGAGCCATCAGATAGGGGAATTAAAAACGGAGTCTCTGAGCTCATCTAAACCTGCGTTTAGTCTCTCCATAGGCAACAACTCCAAGCACCGTTATACTGTACCCGCCAATTCCCATCACCGTGACCGGGTTCCGGAAAAGCAAGATCGATATCACAACCGCAACCGCTCCTTTAGCGTTTCCAAGAACCTGAAAAAATTGTAACATACACACACAAACACACGTTTGATCCAGTCTTTGTAAACGTTGAAATGTGTTGTCATTTTTGTTTTACCTGGAGGGTAAGTGCGCTTGTGTGCTTGGTCACCAGAAAGTTCAACAAGTTGGCTGAATAAGCCATCACAGAGTTAACCAAAAGAAGTATCCACATGTACTGATGCTGTCTTGCGAGGGATAGAGTCACACTCATCACATCTGGTTCCATTACTATTGTAACAGGCAGAAGCGCGATGACGGCTATAGGGGACATGTAGAGCATTAAATTCATCGAATTCAACTTTTCTCTGCAATGGAACATGTTAAGAACTCCAAAAACTCATTAAATCTGCTGAGCTCTGTTTTCAATTGAGTAATGATCTACTTACCCCTCGGAAGAAAGTAAGATGCCTTGAAGAACAGATTTAAAAGCTCTTGCCGCAGTTGCACTGATGCACATAATGAACCCAAACCAGTGGAAACCTGGCTCACCCTGTATTCACAGATCATTGATCATTCATCAAGTTAATACAGCAACCCCAAGAATTAAAAAACAAACAATAGACAAAACATAACATTCCGTGACAAAGACCTTGTAAGAGAAACACAATTAAGTCTGAAACTTTAGATAACACATGACTCGAATAAAGCAGCCAAGTAAAAAAAAAGGATGAAGCTTTAGATAAAACATGACTCGTTATTCATCTTTAATACTAAAAAACAACCTTTTTGGGTTTCAGACACACAGACAATTATCTATGTTAAAACCAAACAATAGAAGGGTCAGACATGTAAATCTTACAAAGACAGAACACATAATATCATTACACGACAATTCCATTAGAAGAAAAAGACAAAAAAATTAATAAAAGACGTTACCCCACTAGCGATCACGACACCGGTAACAACAGGGACAAGAGCACCATACGTAACCCAAGCCTCTCTCTTAAACGTCATAAGATACGCAAACAGCGCGGTGAAAAACGGCGTCGTAGCACCAACGGCCTGATTAAACGAGACGGGGAGATAACGGAGGGAGACGTTCCCGCCGACGACGGAGGCGCAGAAGACAATGCTGAGAGTGGCGACCTTCATGAACTGGGAGCGAGATTTGAGGTGCTGGAGAGGGACGAGCTTGAGGAAGACGATGGAGAGGTAGCTGAGGATGGCGCAGGCGGACATGTGGCACATGGTGAGGAAGATTGGGAATTTGAAACCGTAGTTGGAGAGGAGGAACTTGTTGAGGAGGAGGACGCCGATGTTGGAGGTGTACCAGAGGAGGATCAGGGATGATATGAAAAGGGTTTGTTTCTTCGGGGATGATGGTGAGGATGATGACGACATTTCGGGTTTCTGATCTGGGTTCTTCTTCTTGTTGTTCATCCTTTCTTCGTTGATGAGATCGAAACAGAGGAGGCCTTTTTTTTTGAGAGAGAGAGAGATATAGAAAAGTGTTGAATTGTTGTGTTGCTTTGTTTGGTAAAAGTAGTTAATGCACTATTCAATTGACTAATTTAGTATATTATCTCTAATTTTAAATAATAGTATATTAAAAATATATATTAGTGTGTAATGTTTTATACTTTTATGTAATAACCCATTCTAATAGTTTAAACTATAGTATTAATTTAGGAATCTAATTAGGATTTAGTATTGCCTTTAATGAAAAAGAACTATAGTATTAATTTAATAAATCAGTTAACTTTAAAAGTTTGCAATTTATTATTATCAATTAAAAGTCAAATTTTATTCTTCATATAAACTAATGATATATATGTATATATATATATATATATATATATATCATCTATATCTATCTATACTATTATTTACGAAGTGATTTTTTTAACAGAGATTTTATGTTAAAAGTTAAACTGGTTAATATCGTTTATACCATTAATGGATAAATATATAAATTATCCATAAATAAAAACGAATTTTAATTTTATGACTAGGTAACTGATTAAAATTAATAATGATAAGAATTATCCAAAATTTTAAATATATTTTAAAATAAAAAATTAGAGTGATTAATATTGTTCATATTCTTAATGGATACATATATAAATTATCTAAAAATAAAAAAGAATTTATTTTTCTGATTACATAAATAAATAAAATTAATAATGATAAGAATTATCCAAAATCTACAAATATATTGTAAAATAAAAATTTAGAATGGTCAATATCATTTATACCTCTGCTGAATAAAATATAAATTAACCACAAAATAAAAATGAATTTTAATTTTTTGATTAGATAAATTATTAAAACTAAAGTTAATAATAATTATTCAAAATCTAAAAATATATATTAAAATAAAACAAACTTATATTAATCATATATTTTAATTAAAATATATAATATTTTTATTTCAATCTAACAATAAATATATTGATCCAACTATTACTTTTTGTAAGTAAATTTTTTTTATTGTTTATGTTTAAATAGTATAGACGAGCAAAATATATGTAATGAAAAATAAAAATAATGGAAAAATGGAAAATATGAGCAAAATATAAGTAAATAAGTGTATAAAAAGTGATAACAAAAGTATAAGATTTCAAAATCAAAAATATTTTTAATATGTTAGTGTTTTCAAAAATTTAATACAATAATAAGCATACTTATTTTAATAATATATATAAACTAATAAATATTCGTAAGAAAATTGTGTCCGTATATGCATACAACATACCTAGTTCAATAATTAATTTAGTAGTTATTAATGTAATATTATTGTATATTAATATCAATTAAATTATTATAAAAATAAAAATAAAAACTATTTGCTATTTTTATGAATTTCATAATATATTAGACTGTCTCCTTGTTTAGGAATCTGTGATATATACACTGCCAAGACCAAAGTGATCAATAACGAGTCAGCCAAGACCAAACTGGATCAACAAATTATTTGGCACCATTTAACAACCAAGAAAAGCGATTATTTTTTTTCACAAATTTAGAAACAACGTGGTTTAATGCAACTGAAAAAAAATTGATTACCGTTTCAGTAAGTTGCGTGGTTATTGCAAAACTTTGACATTAAAGAAAAGATTAACTGAGAAAATATCGAAAAAATGGTGTTGGTCCCGATTCATAATTTTGCTCCTCTTCAACTTACACATTGATTCAGCAATTTCCTGGCAGACATTGAGTGGTTAGTAACCAAACATGATCAATGATGATGTTGATGTTCTTACACACTTGCTGGGATGTGTTTTTTGTTTTTGAGCAGAGATCCGGTTGTGATTGCTAGAGGTGGAGTCTCCGGTGTGTTTCCACACTCAAGTAACAAAGTGTACGAGCTTGCGAATGTAAGCATACCAAACAAATTTTAAACATGTTAGTGTTTTCAAAAATTTAACATAGTAATAAGCATACCTATTTTAATAAAATATATAAACTAATAAATATTCGTAAGAAAATTGTGCTCGTATGTGCAGGTAACACACCTAGTATATATATATATAAACGGATTAATGTAAATAATAATTTAGAATATATAATCCTTATTTTTCAAATTTAATTAGAAAAATAAATTATTATAATTTATGTGTACTATCTTATTTTTGGATCATCATCCTTGGAAAATAAATAAATCATAAGTTGTATATATGTTATGTTACTAAAAAGTCAAAATTATCTACTTTGATTTCTTTTCAGGATTAGGTACGAATTAGGTAAATAGGACCAAAATCAAGATTCATTCTTTATTAGGACTTAGGGTTTTCAATTGTTTTAAATGTAGTTCTTATGTTTAAAGTCAGTGAATTTTTGCGTGTTTAAATATCATTCCTAAATATTTTATCAAAATATTCAAGCTGAATAAGCAATTACACGAAATATTACAATTTTATAATCGCAAAGATAAACGCATACAAAAAAAAAGTAAAAATAATGGAAACTTGAAAAAAAAAAAACTTAAAACCTTTTAAGAACCGAGTCCTGGCACGGTCATGTGTTCAAATTCGAACCAAACTTCCGCTGTGATTAAAATCCAACCGGGGTGCACAAAAAAAAAAAAAAAAAAAAATCCAACCGGGCCCACCAGAGAAAGCTGATCTGACGACGGGAGGATCACAACATCACAAGTGTCAAAAGAAAAAAACTGACGCGTCACGCGTGTGTAGACCGTATCTGTAATTACCATTACACCCTTATTGACCGCGTATAAAATAAAGCCATGGTCCGGGTCCATTCGTAAATATCTCGAATCGTAACCCTACTTTCCATATATATAATAAATACTCCAACGTGACAATAGTAATAACACTACCATTACACAACAAAACTTACGCATTAAGAACATCTTCTCCACTTTCTCTTCTTTGATCTCTCTCATCATGTCTGGTTACCCTCCTTCGAGCCAAGGCTACGGTTACGGCGGCAATCCACCACCACCGCAACAACAACCCTACGGATCCTCCGGCAATCCACCACCGCCTCAACCTTACGGATCCTCCAACACCAACCCTCCTCCCTACGGATCATCAGCCTCCTCGCCCTACGCCGTCCCCTACGGCTCTCAGCCTCCACCTTCCTCCGCTCCTTACGGCGCACCGCCGCCGTCTGCGCCCTACGCGGGAGATCACAAGCCCCACAAAGACAAACCTCAGGCCGCCTACGGATCTCCCGGCGGCTACGGATCGTCGGCCGGTGGTTACGGTGGCTACGGAGCTCCTCCTCCGTCGTCGGGACACGGAGGCTACGGAGCTCCTCCTCCTCAGCAGGGTGCGTACGGAAGCCCGTTCGCGTCTCTGCTCCCGTCGGCGTTTCCTCCGGGAACGGATCCGAACGTCGTGGCTTGCTTCCAGGCGGCGGATCGGGACAACAGCGGCTTCATCGACGACAAGGAGCTTCAGGGGGCGCTCTCTTCGTATAATCAGAGCTTCAGCATGAGAACTGTTCATCTCCTCATGTATCTCTTCACCAACAGCAACATCAGAAAGATCGGTTAGTTTCTTCAAAGCCAAAATTCTCATCAAGAACTGTTCAGTGATCATAGTCTTTTTGATTTTGGTCAAAGTGTTGATCTTTGGTACCTAACGGTTATTATAATTAAAGTTTGATTTAAAATTTTAAGTATATTTATAATGGTTTTAATAATGGCGACGTTGCAGGACCGAAAGAGTTTACTTCACTTTTTTACAGTCTTCAGAGTTGGAGGGTAAGTTATATTAAAAAAAAACAATGGTTTTGGTTTATTACATATCAAGAATCTTTGGAGTTAATATAAACTGTTTGGTGTTTGTGTTTTTATTTTATTTTTTCAGACAATATTCGAGAGGTTTGATAAGGACAGAAGTGGCAGAATAGATACAAACGAGCTAAGAGATGCACTCTTGAGCCTCGGGTTTTCAGTGTCTCCTGTGGTTTTGGATCTGCTGGTTTCTAAGTTTGATAAAAGTGGAGGCAGGAACAGGGCTATTGAATATGACAACTTCATCGAGTATGTTGTTCACCGCCCCTCAACTTTCTTTTAATCTGATTGAAAGTGAAAAAAGTTCCATACTGATTCTGTTTTTTCTTTTCCATTGATACAGGTGTTGTTTGACAGTAAAGGTATATATACACTATTCCTCATTAGCTTGGATCACATTCTTGTAGTGTGAGTGTGTGTTTTGATGTTTGATGTGAATGAATTGCAGGGGCTGACTGAGAAGTTTAAGGAGAAGGATACGGCGTTATCAGGATCAGCTACTTTCAACTACGAGGCCTTCATGCTCACTGTTCTACCATTCCTCGTCGCTTAAGTTCGTTGCCCTTATGGAGCTTTTGGAATAATTTGTTTGTAGTTGAATTCTGAGGAGTTTTGCTCTTTTACCTTTCTTATCGACTTTGCTTTTGTAAGATTTGGAAGTGGCTCTCTCTGTATGAGCATTTAAACAAGGGTTGTGGGGTAAATTTGACTCTTAAAAATGGACAAGAATCATTCCAAACGTGATGGGGTGGATATACAAGGGTGAATTTGTGTGATAATAAATGTAATTAACGAAAAACCAAGCTAGACTGATTTTCGGATTCACTTTGTGCGATTGTGGTCGAGCCGAGCTGTCCCAAACGAAAAACAACCGACACAAATCAACGACCAAACCCGAATTAATCTGTTATAGTTTAGTCAGAACCAACCGAACCGAAAGTGATTCGGTTCTGTTATGGTTTTGAGTTTGGTTAATCTGGTAGGATTTTGTAAATAATTCAGTTTAGTTTGGTTTTTGATTTTCAAAAATCAATGAACTAACCGGATCAAAAACAAGTTGAATAACCAAATCTAACCAAAGACAATCAAATTTAACTGAACTAACCGGAAATAACCAATTTCTAAAATAAGAAATATCAAAATCTAAACAAAAGATTGTTATTTCGGAAATAAATTTTAAGAGGGGTGTATTCAACTGAGAGTTTCGGGTAATTTGTATTAAAATGACAAATCCACTGTTATTCAAACATAAATTTTAAAAACTCATTTAACATCCACTGTTATTGAACTTGACATTTCGTAAAGTACTCTGAAATCTACTGTTATTGAAAATATTTTAAGTTGTGAGATTTTAAAGTTTTGAGGTGATTTTAGGGTGTTTGGGTGGAGTTTCTTAGTTAAAAAAATTAAAACTCAAATCCCATTGTTTTAGCTGATATTCTAGAGTAGTTTAACAAAAATCACATAAATCTCTACAATTTATTAAAATCATCTAAAACTCCATTAAAAATCAAATCACATCAAATGCTAAATTGAATACATCCCCTTAAAAGTTCAAAATCAACCAAAAACCAAACCGAACCAAACAGATATTTTTTTCTGGTTTAATTTGGTGTGATTGATTAATTGTGGCTGAACCAAACAATCGGAGACTAAAGCACCACGACCAACCCGAATCCACGGCGTTAAATATCTTTTGCGTCCGAAGCAAAAACAATACCATACCTTTGTCGGCACCACCGCTTCTGTGTCTTAAGAAGAGAGAAGCAGACGCAAAAAATGACGACTCTTTCAGCCTCCTCTCTACTATCTTCTTCTTCTTCTTCTTCTTCGCCTCTATGCAAATCCAGATTCTCTCCAACAACTCGAAATGACTTCATCTCTTTCTCCCATCGGACAACTCTTTCCTCGCCGCCGATTCTTTCCTTCTCCGTCAAACATCATCATCGCCAGAGAAACTCGCTCCAAGGTTCCTCTTTTATTCCTGATTGAATACATGGAGTTGTTGAGTATTATTAAACTGATGGAAAAGATTTCTCCTTTACAGTGAAATCAGTAGCTAGCCCGGCGGAGACGGCGTCGGAGTTCGATGAGATGGTCTCCGGGACGAAGAGAAAGTATTACATGCTTGGAGGGAAAGGAGGAGTGGGGAAAACTAGTTGCGCTGCTTCTTTAGCTGTGAGGTTTGCTAACAATGGTCACCCAACTCTCGTTGTCTCCACAGATCCAGCTCATTCGTTAAGCGATTCCTTTGCTCAGGTAAAAGGAGGCGACTTTGAAACTTTGTTTGATTGATTGAAAGGTATCTCTGATTGTGTTGACTTTTTTTTTGTAGGATTTGACTGGAGGAATGCTTGTGCCTGTTGAAGGACCTGAATCTCCTCTGTTTGCTCTTGAAGTATGTAGAGAAAGAACAGTTCCCAATGTTTGTTTTTTGTTTTGTTAGTTTTTAATTTGAGTTTTTAATTTAATAGAAGTTCAACAGATAAACCCTGAGAAGGCGAGAGAAGAGTTTCGTAGTGCCTCTCAGGCGGATGGAGGGACTGGTGTTAAAGATTTTATGGATGGTATGGGTCTTGGGATGCTTGTTGAACAGGTAACATGTTTTTTTTTTTTTTTTTTTTTTTTTTTTTTTTTTTTTTTTTACAGGTAACATGTTTGTTGTGCACTTTCTAATGGAGTGAGCTTTATTGTTTCTGATACTAATCTACTTGTGATTTTAAATGGCTCTTTGCAATTTTTATACTGACTCTGTTTTTATTTTTTTTTGGGTTGATGAAGTTGGGGGAACTTAAACTTGGTGAGTTGCTTGACACACCTCCTCCTGGATTGGATGAAGCTATTGCTATTTCTAAGGTAATCCTTCTTTATCTTCTCTTGATTTTTTTTTTTTTTTTTGCTTGGTTTCTTGCTTATAAGTCAAAAAGGGTGTTCACAGGTCATTCAATTTTTGGAATCACCTGAGTATAACATGTTCACCAGAATCGTGTTTGACACTGCACCAACGGTGAGCAAGGCTTCACTGAAACTTTTGCCTCCTTTTTTTTTTCTAGCTGTTGAGACAAATCTCGTTTGCTACTATTACTTACAGGGTCATACGCTGAGGCTACTCTCCTTACCAGACTTCCTTGACGCCTCCATAGGTAAAATCTTGAAGGTGGGGAGATGTCTCAGATACAAATCTTTTCTTCTACCAATAGTGCTTATCAGTTTCTGAGATTTTTGTCTTCTCTTCTGCATCTTACAGCTTAGGCAGAAAATAACCTCGGCTACTTCAGCAATCAAATCAGTCTTTGGGAAAGAAGATAACAAGCCTGATGCTGTAAGTACTTTATAATAGAGTAGGCTTCATCTTTGTGAGGACAACCGTTTCATTCCTTTTTAAATTTTTTTCTGTGAATGTGAAAAGGCTGACAAATTGGAAAGACTAAGAGAGAGGATGGTTAAAGTTCGAGAGCTTTTTCGTGACACAGAGTCTACAGAGTTTGTCATTGTTACTATCCCCACGGTAATTTATTTATAACCTTCCTATATCTTCAAACATGCATATCTTCAAACATGCATTGCGTAAGTCTTAAGTCTAGAAGTTAGCAGCATCTTCACGGTTCTTAAAAATGTTTGTTGACATCATCTCGTAGGTAATGGCTGTCAGCGAGTCTTCTAGATTAAGTGCTTCGTTGAAGAAAGAAAGTGTCCCGGTCAAAAGACTTGTTGTTAATCAGATTCTCCCTCCATCCTCCTCTGACTGCAAATTTTGTTCCATTAAAAGAAAGGTATATATATATATACACACAAACTTCTGCACTTATGTTTTGCTGTGTTGAAATGCATCTAAACGTGTAGAAAATGAAACTCTGCAGGACCAAATGCGAGCTCTTGATATGATCCGGGAGGATTCGGAACTCTCAGGTTTGACGTTGATGCAGGCTCCGTTGGTGGACATGGAGATTAGAGGTGTCCCTGCTCTGCGTTTCTTGGGAGATATCATTTGGAAATGAGTTCACAGCACATATTGTTATTGTTACGAAGAAGCAAAGCAAGTTCAGTTGTATGAAGTTAGTGTTGGTTACTTACAACTTACATTATATAGTTTTTGGCACAGATGTTGGAATGGTCCTTTAAACAATAAATATTGCAATTCTTGGGGAGCAAAATAGCCTCTAAGATGTTTACATAGTTAATGTGTAGAATAAGACCTACAATAAGCCATTGCTTTATATAAGAAAACAGCCAGGCTTCACCTTAAGCCAGTGTAAATCCAAAAGACATACATATACTGACAACTGACTTAAATTAAAAACCCTCTTATCTTATTTACAAATTATTTGCAAAATATATAAATTTGAAACCCTCTTTCACAGCTCTTGCGCAATTCATATCATTCTGTATACAACAAGCCGCATAAATAACGCTACAAATCAAATATGAATGGTACGTCTTTTTATTTTTGTTTTCACTTGGAAGAAAAATGAACTCACCTCCGAAAGTTCTGTACAAATGAAATCTGTACGAAAGAATTTTGACAAAACAAAGCTCCCAAAAGCAAGGTTTTGGTTCCTATTCGTCACGGCAAAACAAGCAACTCACGAAACTAGAAAAGTTACAGGTAAAAAGGAAAAGATATTGGAACCGCAGCAGAAGAAGGAAGATGATGTACATGTCAATGTCAATTGCCATTGTGATTCTTTCTGCAGCTTATGAAAAATAATGAAAACAGATTGGCTGCTGGAGAAGAAGCTTTGTTTATCAATGGTAATTAGCGAATGGGTCGAGGAGTTGATATCAGTGAGAAAGAATTTCGGAAAGGCGAGACTGAGCATCCGTAGGAGTATCTCTTCCAGGAACATTCACCTTTAGAAGATTAGAATACCTGCAAAGCCCATATAAATTTTCATTTTAATAAGTCAAGAAACCGTATTATTTTTAGATTCAATCAAAGGAAATAAAGTTGAGAAACAGACTCTGTGGGTGTAAACATCTGGTCATGTTCCGCTATGAATGCAAGCAACGCCTGTAGAAAAAAAAATCATGTAAACATCCGAGTGTAAGAATGCTGAGGAAAAGCTAATAGACAAACCATGATGAAACAGTGTTTTCTTTGGCTACTAACCTCGAATGGCATGTTTAGTAGTTCGAAATAAGTACGGACACGGTCTAGGTTCTGTTGAACGCTTTCACCATCGATATATGGAATAGCTGTCATGGCCTGCCAATGTATAATACACACAGATGTAGACAGTGAATCTATTGGAAATGATAAAAACTCGACACTTAAACATAGACTGATCTTTACCTGTTCCAGTGCAATAGTGTTCCGACAAATTTGTTGAACTCCAAAAAGGTTTATTGATCTCATGTCAGCTAAAGCCTAGAAAAAAAATACGTAATAAAAGACTTTTAACGGCTTCGAAGATGATGATGATGATGATCAAATGTCAAATATATAATTGTGATATGATATGTCTACATTTGAATTAGAAGTACCAAAGATCTTAACAGGTTTCAAAAAGATTAAAAGAAGAGGTATACCTTAATGGACGCATTCGCTGCAATTCCACAAATGCCACCAAAAACGTAATTGCGCTTCTCACCAGAGATGAAAGGCGCCATTCCCTCGTCCCTACGTGTTATCTGTTTAGAAAAAAAGAGGAAGTGTCAAAAACTTGGGGTGCAGAAGTATAGAGGTTGAAAAGATTATCACCTCGTAAAACCAATTCAAAACTAGATTACACACTAAACAAGAATATATATTCATCGTAATAAATTAAGATGACTTCTTCATTTGGCTAACTAGGTTCTCTCAGCAGAAGCGAGTGATACGAATATTTGATGGCTATGAAAGTAAACAAGGCTTTTTAAAGTAATATATAACTAACTTGTGAAGTAAGAGAAATCACAAAGTCGTCGGGCTCTTCAGCATCGTCATCCTCCAAGTATTCTCGATTTTTCATTTCCTTATCAACACCATAATATTTCGTAAGTTTCACAGGCCACAGATTGAATTTCCCATAGCCATGCCACCTTCCTAACAAAGGGAACATCCATCGCATACCTGAAGATGAAAGACTGTTTCCAATTGCATCTCAACACGAAGAACCTTTAGGCAATCAGTCGCAAGCTTTCTGTACTCATCAGCAAATGATGCCAGATTCCTAGGAGAAGTTGCTTGATTCCTGCTATTATCTTCAGATTCACTTGCTGCACGAGGAACTGCTTGTCCAAGCCTAATGATTTTGGGAAATCAAAACTTTCAGAATGAGTGTTCATTTGCTTGCTACTTAGGGACGAAAGAGAGGACTAAGTGAAGACCTATCCCAACCATGCAAGATTCTCTTTTACACTGCACGCAGTGGTTTCTGAGTTTATTTATATTTGGAAAAGACAGCAAACAATCTAGTTAAGCCTCTTAGACTTTTTATTACGAATGTCCCTTTTTCCTCTTGTATAAAATCATAGGACTTCCATTTTGTGTTCTGATAACATCTAAGATGTACTGACAGATGGGAACAAGACAAGCGGCATGCATAAAGAATCTGATCCGACGAACTCACCTCTCAATAGAGTCTGCCACGTATTCAAGAGAGTCACTAAGAGAGGCTAACAAAATCAGCTTGTTGTCATCACGAATTAGATTATCCTGTAAGAAACACACTTACGTAAATAATTTTCACCAAATGGAATTTTTTTTGTTGATTATGATTCAGACAACACATGAAATTTACCTGCTTGATAGACGGCAAACTTGAGAATAGTTCACAGAGTTCTACGTCGGAGCCAACAGCCTCAGACTGAGAAACGGAATGGCCAAGTAGAGCTGGTAAACAAGCACTCGCCGGATCAAGTCGCATCAATTTCTCAATATCATGCCTCCCAATAAGCCTGTAACTGAGCTTCTCTAGCACAGCCTGATATATTAAGAATCAAACTTATGCTCAGATATTGTGCTGTGCGCGATGGAAGAGATGCATCACTTTAGATTTAGGGACACTTGAGGCATAGAATGGTAAGAAAATGGTTAAGATAAATGCAAATTTTTATCAAAGATGGACAAAAGGCGCATAGAAGATTGGCTAACACCATACTCTACCACCTCTCTCTTTGAATCCAACTTTCTCAGGATTTTTTCTTGAAGCATTTAATGCCAAGTTCTGCTACATGACTTCTCACAAGCAGCTTAATTACCTACGTTTACACTTTACACTGTAGGCTACGCAAGACAACGCCAAAAGCCTAAAACAGAATACTATAATTACTTCATCAAAAAGGCCAGTTTTCACCTAGCTCAAATTGAACTCTAGGTAGCTTCAGGATGTTCTTATCATCTAATTTACACACCTCCAACTGAGTTTTAAAAATCATATCACGCTTACAAGGCTACTTTTAGTCTATGATTGTGCTAACGGAGCAAAACCCTAAACCAGATGTCAGACATAAATAGATTCTAATAGTAAGAGGAAGAGGAAAACAAATGAGAAACGATGAAGATTCATACCTCCATGTATGACGTTCGACATCTCTCAAAGGTTCTCTCAAGAAATGTCTGAACATACTTCACAAGGTCAGTAGCAAATTTAGGCATAGCTTGAGCCCAACCAAGAACCTAAAAAAAGGTTAAAAAGCAAGGAAGTTCATTAAAACAAAATACCATGAAACTGTTAACACGAAATGCATGAACACGAAAACAAAAACATGAACTGGAACTAACCATCCATTCCTTTTAATGCAGATCAAAAATGTGAACAGCGACAAAATTTAGCTTCCAGTTTAAAAGCATAGACAACGTACCTCTTTTGCAAGGAGATCTATTGCCAAAAGACCTTGTAACACAGGTCTACCCTTTTCTACGGTTGGGGTGTAAAAAGTTGTATGTGCACGGGGCCTAAATGCGGCGGCACCTGCAAAAATTATTTTGCGAACCATGGGTTTCTAACCTTGAATATATGTAATATACACACTGACACAACTGGCACTTCATTTTGAATTTTTCATAAACTAGTGAATGCAACTAATCGTGTAAAACTTTCTTGCCAAGTAATCTTTCAAAATAGATTCAACAATTCACAAAGACGCCTGAACTTTTCATAAAACTGGCAACCATGCGATGGTAAAATTCCAAGTCTTTGGAACCAGATTAGCAGCTCCTCTTTCAAGATGCAATTTCTATATACTGTTAGCAGAAAATTATCCTAAAAGTAGCAACAAAAACAATATGATCACTGATCAGATCTCTATAGTCTACGGAACTAACTTGATATAGCTTGCTGTACGCCTTTCCTATAGTCCACAAACATTGTCGGTAACAGGTGGTCCTTCACAAAGTTCTCAGTGAATGTAAGCAATCCATCATTCCTGCATCAGTACCAAAAACTCGATGGTGAAAATACTGGCAACTTTTCAACACTTGACTAAACAATAATTTCAACTTTCATTTTGGACAATGAGCAACGTTCAGCCTTGCCAGGATGATTGGCTGCATAGGCAAGCGTAAAGTTTGAACTTACACAAGCTGGGAATGCTTTTTGGGTAACATTGAAGTGATTTTATCTGTAAACTGCAAGACACAAAGATCATATAAGTCTACTGAAAAACAGATGAAATTGAATGAAAGAAAACTTAGATGAACCAGAATCAAAACCTGAAGGACAGGGCGATAAATAGATGCAGCTAGATATATTCCCTGTTCAGGCAATACTGCTGCAGACCCGTAACCTTCCTTTGATGAATTTGGACCCTTCTTTCCCCAGCCTTGGCGAATTAGATCCGCTCCTACCAGCATCACATAACGTCGTTAAGTCCACCAAAGGAATTATAACAAAAAAAAAATCAGGATAGTTGATTAATACCCTGATTAGAAATCGATACAGTTGCATCTGTAAACCGAAAGGTGAATGTTAACCCATCTTCAGGTGCATTCCTGCAGTCCACCATCATCAATTAAGCATCAATACGACGAACCAAACTGGAGAGTTTTACATTCAAATTTGTGGCATACTCTTCAGCGCTCCACTTTACTAGCGCTCTGAGAAGAACCTAAATGACAAATTCCTAGACTTGGGTTTTGTAAAACCTCTTATTAGATCATCAGAAGAAATCTCTGCTCTAATATCCTCACTATATTATCGAATGACCATATCAGATGATTCCCAGCCCAATGAAAACATACCTGTACATGGAAATGAGGCCTATCTTTAAAAAATCTTAAATGTCTTAATTTGGGGACATGTTTTGTTGTCTATGTATCTAAATGATAATGAGAAAACCATCTCAGTAAATGTATGAACTGCCAACGTTAGAGGTCACTTGCCTTTTGTCTTTTTTGGAAGCCTTCTTTGCAACTTTAGCAGTTTGTGCAGCAGCATCTGCTGAAGCAGCTTCTGGAGTTGCTCGTAGAATCTCACATAAGAGTTGCTGGCATTCACTCTTCACAATTAACACGTAAAATTTCAATAAGCTATGTATAAGAAAGCATTAGTTCAAAGATTTATAAACAGTTGGCTTCACGGCATATTATATATTTTTGGAAACAATAGGCGGACCTGTAAGACTGTCAAGGGATAACTGATAGTGTAGCCTCCAGTAACTTGGGATGCTTCAGAATCCGTATTCCAGTTCACATTCGTAGGCAATGACTTCGGTGTGTTAATGTCATGTTGTGAAGCCTTCAACTCAAAAAGCTCTCCAATAACAACATGATTTTCTGTAGAAGCAGTAGTAAGAGAAAATTTGAGCTTTCACCAGAGAATATAAAATATTGAGAGGCGTTTACAGTTGAATAGCTCACCAAATATCTTGACAATAGTATCTAGAATTGAGTCAAGAAGGTCTTTTGCTGCAGCTTGCGCCTTGCCTCCAGGAACCATAAGAGGCGAAACAGGGCTCACAGCCAGGTGAGTTCCTGAATTTGATATCCCATTTTGAGGTTTCTCTTTTGAAAGTATGTAGGCCTCTGATTGTCCTTTGAAAAAATGCAACCCCGCAGCTACCGTTCGATCACCCTGACTACAGACGGACTTTGACAAAATTCTAGTCTCCATATGAGCTTTAATCTTGGATATAATGATCTCGTGTATTGTGGGTCGAAGCTTTTGGCTGCAAGAGAACACAAAAACATTACTAAGAAAATTTGATGATTTATATAATGGAATGTACTGATTTCCACCAAGTGACATAGACATTTGATCAAGATATATCTAGTGATGACATCAGCGAGAAGTTAACTAACGGAAGACGCCACTGCTAACCATCTAAAACTACTACTAAAGGAGTGAATTTTCTATAACTATATCCAGCTGTAAAACAGAAATCCTAGCATTTTTGACCATTTAGAAAAATGAAAAATATTTAAAAGCGAACCATATGATAGCACCAGCAGCTGCAACTTTTCCAAGCATGCAGAGACACTGAACAAGGGTCTGTAGATACTTCACATGAAGTGGATCATCACTCTTTCTTATTGCTTCCTGAAACAGAAGAAAAAGCAGTGTCACAGACTCACAGCACTGAAAAAAATGGACAAAAGATAGTTGTAAAAGTGTAACAAGCACGTACAATAAACTCGTCAGGTGTGGAATCAGAAAGCCATGGCGGAAGTTGGTGAGAAAGAGGTTTACCATCAGTAGCTTCATCATGTTCTACAGAGTCCTCCTCATCATGTCCATCGAATGATGAACTAAGAAACAAAATGTAATTAAAGAAACACACATTAGGGAAGTAAAGGAATTGCAACACAAACAAACTAGTTTTATAGAAGCAGAACAACCTTATCAATTTACACCACTCTCTTTTATTGACGAAAATGTTAATGAATTACATTAAGGGCAACCTCCACATAATGACTATACAAATGATGCAAGTATGCTAATATCAATACTAAAAATATAGCCGCAAGAGCCTCAATGGAGAATCGAAACTAAACTGACAATTAATGAACAAGGAGCACTCGAATAAAGTAAATCATTACACACGAAAAGTCCCATACATAAACAACTGAAAGGAAAGGTTGCTTCATACCCTTCCTCAATAGACGACGTTCTATGTGAACCATTTGTGAGCCCTCTAACACCAAACTGACCATCACCTTTCAGTGTCCGTGTTCTACGAGACAGTGGTTGAGAGCTCATTCGACTAGCTGCAACAGCTGTTGTTGTTGGTACATCATCATCTCTTTCGTATATGCTTGACGCAACTGAACTGCAGCATATACAAGGTCAAGAACAGAAGATTGTGAAATAATAGAATTGACGAGGCAAACTACCAAGGATAAACTGAAAAGAAACCTACCTGTATTCACCTCTGTTGTATAGATGTGCATGCATATCGTCCAGAATTTTATAGAAAAGCGCTCCCCGCAGCTTAGTTAGCTCAGATCTGACATCTTGAAGCGCACCAACCTAGGTCAAAGTACCAGTATATCTATGAGTACAACATCCAAGTTAACAGTAGATATCTCGAACAAAGATAATCAGAAGTCCCAGATGGAAATTAGATGATACCAGATCCCTTCATCAGGGGTAGATAACAAAACAGTCCTAGAGATCAAATTGACAACTGAATTAGGAAACTACCGTTTGAAGCCCCTCACGCTCAAGCATCAGAGACGACTGAAGATACACTTGAATAGCAGCGTAGAACTGTTTATCAGCAATGAGCTTCTCAATACGAGATGGAACCTGTTCAATGATTCAAAAGGCAAAGCCACAATAAAAGCAGTTTCTTTTAAACAGCACAAAGTAAAAGATAGTAAGTATAAATATTAGAAATATATCAATAGAAGTATCACTACAGAGTGCTATCATGAATGAAGAATAAAACTTCAGAGCAGCGAAAATACATAACAAGCACTGTCCACACAAAAAAAAATCAACAAAGAAAATGTTACGACCGATCCAACAACCAACCTTAGAAATGCCCTCAATTTGATCCAAAAGCGCGATGATGTGCCGCAATGTTACAGAACGGTACCACAGCTGGTGTAACTGTTTATTGCGTGTACCCAAGCTCCTCTTTGCGTCTGCCAAATCATGCTTCAAGTCGCCTAATTTTTCAGTGGACTCACTGAACAATCGCAAGATCTGATGAGGAATAACATTGCAAGGATGGCAAAAGAAGAGAGAATCAGAATCTAAGTTACTTTCACGAATGAACTTTTACTAGATAAATTATTTCTCGACTTTGAATAAAGAAGTCATAGAAGCAGCCATAAGTCAAACACGCAATAAGCCTACAGTAAAAAAGGCTCTATCCAATAGAAAAAAGGGAAGAGGGACCAGATAATAGAAACCTGGGAGTAGTTTTGAATGGCCTTGTTGAAACCACCATGATAAGCATGCACAACTTCATCCACAACCTCCTCGACCACATCACTTTGTTCCTTTAGTAAAAGAACGTCAGTTTCACGGTCTTTCGACGTGAGGATATGGACAACGTGTGGCAAAGAGTCGAAGCGTGCAACAGCCCAGCTCTCATCTATTCGTGCCAGCTCATCCCTAAGGTACTGCAGTAACCATCATCACTTAGACACACACACAAAGACACGTGTACTCCAAAAACAAAGATCGAGAGCACACTCTTCATATTAAGGCCGACCATACGGTTATTTGACTTAGTTAGGAGTGAGTGAAGAAAGTGGACTTACATTTTTATCCGAGGGAACAGGCAAACCGTCGAAAAGCCCCATTGCTGGCGGACTATTCTTAGTTTGGCTTGTTTGAACCCAAACGATTATTCCTCAGCACATTCAATTCAGGCTCTCTGTAGCTGAAAGAAAAAGTTCAAAAACCAACACATACGTGAGCTAGAGACGATGCTATTAACAGAATTACCACGTTGAATCACGATGCTACGACGTTGCTCAATTTCAAAAAGAAGCTAATGGAGCGAAGGGATGATACAGTGAGGAGAAGACATTGTAAAATCATCACTCCTTCAACGAAAAGAGAAAGATAGTCCGATACCATGAAAATTCTAGCTCGAAGGCGAGATAGCATTGGCGTAAACAGAGATTGAGAATAGCAATCAAACACGAAGTGGATCTAAGAGAGAAAAGCTTTCAGCTGCGAATCTAACCTGGGATACGAATACTCCTTCGATTCTGATCAGTGCGTCTCCGATCGCGAAGAAGTTAGTCTAATTCTCGAGCTATGGAGGATCAAATCTAAGCGTTCTTCTCTCGTTGCAAATTCTTCTAATTCTCCAATTTTTTATTTTAATTTTATTGTGGAAAAAAAATGGGATAGACCAACGTTTTTTCTTCGTTGGACGAAGATTACATGTACACCACCACTACTCCATAATTTCTCTTATTATAAAGTATAGATAGGAAATTTATTAATAGAAAACCTTAAAACACACACATATTCGTCTCCAATGTATCTCAACAAAACTCAGGAACAGAATCAATTCATGTCTAATGAGTATGGATCACTAGAAAAAGGAGGCAACTTCTTTCAGTTTTTTTTATTTGAAGATTATATCATTGTTCATCAATGCATATCAAGAGTTTGCCTTTACTTAACGAAAGTGTACAAGCCCTACATGTAATTATGTTTGAGATCAGATTAGAGAAGGAAACGTCAAGCGTGTACACAGCACAGTCCACAAATGTTTGCTGCTATTTAATTTAGGTTTTCCTGCAATTCAAAAGATCCTTGGATCACATCTGAGCAACCAGATCATCTCCTTCTGTAGTAGTAGTAGTAGTAGTAGTAGTAGTAGTAGTAGCCACATCATCTCCACCACTTAGCGAATTCTCCATCCATCTCTTCAACATTTTCAACGCAGCTTGTGGCTGGTCCATTGGAACCATGTGTCCCGCATCGTGCACCTGTTTTCATCAAACTCTTTGTTGTTACTAAGAACATCAACAGAACTATAGAAAGACTGGTTTTATGTAAGATAAGTCCTGACCTTGAGGAAACTAAGTTGTCCATAACTCTTTAACTTCCCTGCTTCTTCACCATCAACCACAAAGGGAACTTCATTAGTCGCCTGAAAGTTCTCTTTTCCTGACCACTCCATTGCATTCACCCACCTCGAGTTACCTGCTCCAATTCAAGTATATCATGTACTCTTCTGCCAAAGATGATTAACAATTGTATTTTTACTAGTTTAGTTCACAACTATATTCCGTCTATATCATTGTTCTCAAGTTTAAATATAACTATGTTATGTTTTTGGAACTTACCGAGCCAATTGCAGATGAGATCATATTCTCCAGCATACACAAGAAGGTTGATTCCATCTTCCAAGAGGGTGGGAATCCCAACCTCGAGATTCCTCATCCAATCCTGTAGCATTGCCTGATAGACACTAGTACTACACGAGACAAACTCTATGTCCCCAACACCAAGCGACTTTCTCACGGATTGCAGATTCAAGAATTTCTCCATGTCTGAGAAGTCATAGCACAAACTCCCCTCGCACTTCTTCCTGATGTCGTAATACTACACAAGAAATATCATATTACTCTTCGAGTTAAATGCAGAAAGGTCAAACAAGATTGCTTTCTATAAGTGATGGCTGCTCTCGTGGATAGATCAAAGTCTTATTTTTGAAGGAATAGAGAATTCACATGATGTTGCCAGAAACAATATTATATGAAACGTCAATTAGAATTAAAAATTAAATAGTTGTTTTGGACTTACGTTCACTCCACCAGCATGATTCATTACGCCACTGAACAAGGTGTTGCAAACAAGATATGACGCCAAGCAAGAGACTGTTCCATCAGTTCCTGAACAACCCCAAACAACCAAACAAAAAAGCATGGATTCAGTATGTTAAAACACATTGAGCAACTTATAGACATAAGCTGACAATGAAAATTAGAGTAAGTACCACAAAGCTTAATCGATAGTTCACACAGTGGCACAATCTTTTTTAAACGATCATGCTCTGCTTGAGTAATCAAACCCATTTCCAAAGCATAGTCAGGATAAGCTGGATACTGGATTGCAGGATTTGTAAGCCCATTTCCAATGGCGAATCCCTGCAAGATTATACTTGTGAATACCAAGCTTCCACTAAAACCGTAAGAAAGAGAAACAATCACATGCCTTAAGGTTAATATGAAGTCCCTCTTTAGCCTTGTTTCCTTGATTGACTCGGGCAGCAAAAGCCGGAATGTAATGCCCAGCATATGACTCTCCAGTTATGTAAAAGTCGTTGTTTGTCAGCTTAGGGTGCTCCGCAAAGAAAGCCTTGAGGTAACATGAGGAAACGTAATCAGTATCTAAAAGAGATTTACCCAAGTCAAAACTCGGAAGCAAGGTTCTGTATTCACAAAAAAAAAAAACTCAAGGCCAGACCTGCAGAAAATCATACAGATCATCGCTAACTCCCTTCTCGTCATGACGGATGTCACTTTTGTCTGTCGTGTAGCTGAAACCAGTCCCAACAGGCTGGTCAACGTACAGGAGATTGGAAACCTGAAACACCAACTCTCATGATCAAAAGCTAGTAAGAATTGGGGAGATAGTTTATAAAGATCATAATAATACCTGATCCCATCCATACTCATTCCAAGAAAGAGACATGTTCTTATCGATCTTGAAAGGACCGTTCTCATAGAACATAGCCAGTTCACTGCTACATCCAGGCCCTCCGGTCAACCAAATCACAACAGGCGCATCCTTCTTCTTCTTGCGCGACTCAAAGAAGAAGTAGAACATTCTATTCACCACCACATAAACACACAACCTAGTCAAAATCTAGCAGAAAATTCTACAAATCAGATAATAAATCCACAAATGTACACGAATCAGATAATAAATCCAACCAACCTTAGCATTCGTTATGCATCAACATACAAATGCTTACTAGCAAAAAAATTGTTCAGATCAACATAAACACACAACCCCTAGTGAAGAGCTAGCTACCTATTCTGAATGAATCATAACGAATCAGATACACGTGAGCAACAAGAGGTAAGATTATTAGATATAAACCTTGCGCCTTGAGATTTCGGGAGCTTGTAGTAACCAGCACGATGACCTAAATCCTCGACGGTAGCGCCGCCGTCATCGCTAACAGAGACAATATTCGGGAATCTGAAGCTCCGTTCGACAATCGAAGGCACCTCCTCCTCCACGGAAGCGAGAGGCGAATCGCCGGTATCGATCACGTTCACGTCGAGCTTGGGAAAAAGGTTTAGCTCGCGGATCAGCTTCTCCGCGCGCGATGACGGCAAGTTCGATATCTCGAAGGTGCGATCGTTCAGTAGGAGAGAGGAAGACGGTGATGTACAAGCGATGAAGACGACGAAATGCAAGAGGAGGGAGAGGAAAGTTTGTTTCTCCATTTTCGTTTGTTTTCTTTCTAACTGTGATTTTTTCTTTTTTGAGATTGTATACGAGGAAGGAGAAGGAGTACACGTGGCAAGAGAGTATTAGAAGAGTCTTCTGAACATGATCGGGGCTAATTTGGGAATCAAGAGAGTATTGAGTGGAGATCTGTTACGCGAAAATAGCGAATGGGATAATCAACGGTTAGGCACGCGAGTTAAATGAGAAGCAATATAGATGGATGTGGGTCCCATAGAAATAACAAGGAGAAAGAAAAAAAAATATCCGACCTGCCGGAATCGAACCAGCGACCTAAAGATTTCTTTGGGAGAACCCACTACAGTCTTCCGCTCTACCAACTGAGCTAAGGTCGGTTTGATAATACGACCAATTATAACCTATATATACTTTAAGGAACACGCAAATGGGCCAAAACAGTGGGCTATTAAAAGGGAAAGATAGTACTCTTAACCAAATCGAAAAGAATCTAAGCTGGATACAATCAGAGAACTCAAGCCTTTACCATCAGTGACAGCAATATAAGCTCATACCAGAACTGAAGGCAACTTAAGCCCATATATTAGAAAAAGGAACTGGTCTAATAACTTTGAATTTAGTAATTTACTTTGACTTTTGTCCGGTTTAATCTAGTCTTCAAATTTCGAATTTCGAATTTCGTTAAAAGTCCTCACTAGAGCAAAAAAGTTGACAAGTTTTTCATCTGCCGTACGAAACACCACTACTCCTCCACTTTGGTTTACATTTCGTCGAAGAGTTCCGACAGATTGGTAATCATTAATCAACGCTTCCAACGCTAGACACGTGTCAACAAGATTGTCTAACTCTCCACGTGGCATGACCTCAACCACCTGCCTGAACGGTTATGTTATCTTTCCCTCCACAAATGGACCCCCTACTTTGCCTTGCTCTAAGCTTCCGTAGACAGATGCTTTGATCCTTTGGAATCTTCCACTAGTTTCAGTCTTCACGCATCTAATAGTAAACTGCAAACGTCGTCGTTTCGTTTGCTTCATTCCCTTCTCCGCCTTACCTTTTTCCTTTTTAGCTTCGTTGCTGCTCTCAGAAACATACATCACTCAGAAAGTTCAATTTTCAATTGTTCATTATTTTAATTAAAAGTATATAATTTAAATAAATAATTTATTGTGATGAGGGCGTTGAACTCGCGGCTAGTTCTGATCGACATCAACAGCTCATGGCAAGCATCGCGACGGTTAATCTCCGCAACCGCAACCGCTTTTTCCTCCTCCTCCTCCTCTTCATCCTCATTCCGTCGAACACGTGGTGCGCGTCAGAGGATCGCTTCATCCAAATCTCCGGCGTCTCCTTCCCCGATCCGAAGACCTTCCGATAAATTCAGCTTCGATGCTCGGCCGCCTCCAGCCGATTCAGATACCTCCGCCCCGATCTCGACGGTGGAGCTCGACGCTTTCCTCGAGATCCTCCCTCCGGCGACGAGGAAGGAGCTAATCAAGCACGAGTCCCTCGGCGAGCTCATCGAGGTGGTGATGGATTTAGGGAGGAAGCCACTCGCTAGATTCCCTTCCGGCGATTGGGTGATCTCAGAGACGCCTGTGACGCAGCAAGATCTGAAGCTCGCCGTATCAAAGGTGTGGTCGTGTCTCTGATACTGTTTATAATAAGTGTCTCTGCTTCTGATAGTGATTGAAATGTTATTTTCGATATAGGTTGGTGACTTCTCGGATGATAACCGATCAGGGATTAACAGATCGTTACATCGTATAAGCGCGATACGTAACCGTAAACTCCAGATAATTGGTCTGACGTGTCGAGTGGGACGAGTTGTATCCGGAAGTGCGGAGATCATAAGGGACTTGATAGAAGGAGGAGGATCCATCTTGGTCATAGGCTCTCCTGGTGTTGGCAAAACAACTTTAATCAGGTAACATTAATTGTTTACATGTGATTATCGTTACATGTCACGTGACAAGGTTGGTTTTTGAATTTTTGTATTAGAGAAATCGCACGGATGTTAGCTGATGAACACAGGAAACGTGTGGTGATCGTTGACACGTCAAATGAGATTGGCGGTGACGGTGATGTTCCTCACTCTGGTATCGGCCGTGCTAGAAGGATGCAAGTTCCGAATGTGAATCTACAGCACGATGTTATGATTGAGGCGGTTGAGAATCATATGCCTGAGACTATCATCATCGATGAGATAGGAACAGAGCTTGAGGCGTTAGCTGCTAGCACTATTGCTCAGAGAGGAGTTCAGCTTGTTGCAACTGCTCATGGGATGACTATTGATAATATAATCAAGAATCCTTCTTTGCAGCTTCTTATTGGTGGTATCGAGGTTGTGACCTTAAGAGACTACAACTATGCTTCTTTCTTTTTTTTCACTCTTGAGTAGACATTAAATTGAGTTTTTTTTTAAATACAGAGTGTGACTCTTGGTGATGAAGAAGCAAGGAAACGGAAAGTGCAGAAGACAATACTCGAAAGAAAAGGACCTCCAACGTTTACTTGTGCTGTAGAGATGATATCGAGAACCGAGTGCCGTGTTCATCAAAGGCTTGATGTAACCGTTGATGCTATACTAGCTGGTAAGCTTAACTTAAAACAGTTTCCTTCTTCAGAGTGAAACCAAACCGAATGAACTTTTTGTTATTGTAGGGAAATCCGCTCCATGTGAGATCCGTAAAATTCGTGGTGGAGAAGATGATGTTCCTCATAAGCTAGTGACTCCCATTCCTTTGGAGAATCTTGAAGAGGAGCCTGCACCATTGCTCAACATAGACTTTGCAAGTGAAGTGCTGTCTGACGACGAAGATGAAGACTTAGACTTTCTTCCCACTCCGTATAAGAAGGCCAGCAGTAACATATCCAAGAGCCAAAGAAGTTCACCTGTTCATGTTTATACTTACAATGTAAAGAGCCTGATCTTATCTACCCCTAGCTTTTTGATCCAAGGAGCAGCCAAAGATACTAACTATGTATATATGGTCCTCTGTTCTTGTGATTTAGGTACTTGAAGCTGATCTTCTTCAAGTAGCCGAAGTTATGGGGCTAGAAGAAGACATAGAAGTGACGGATGATGTTGGAGAAGCAGATGTCATTTTGGCCTCGAGTTCTGAACTGAAACAGAACCCATCAATCCGTCGTGTTGCCAAATTACACAAGCTACCGATATTTGTCATTAAGGTATCCTTCTTCTTTCATGACTAATGTTGATGTTGATGATTCACTGCATTGTTATGTTTCATTAGTTTGATTCATTTGGTGCTTCCTGTTAAATACCTTGCAGTCAACTACAATGGCTCAGATGGTCAAGGCAGTTCGAATGATCCTTGGGAGAGAATCGTTTGGCTCAGCCCCTATAACCATAGAGAAATCTTCCGTTGATGATATCGAGATCAAAGATGATGCTCCAGAGAGCAAACCCAGTTTAGAAGAACTTGATGCCCTCGAGGTAAAAAAAACTATCATCTCTTAGTCCCCTAGGACTTATGCAGTCCTCATGTTACAAAGGGCTCGATACAGTTTATAGTGACTATAGGTTAGAGACACTTGCGAGTATACTTACTGGTTTTATATCTCTGTTTCTGAAAAACGCAGGAGGTCCGTCTAGCTATTGAATACATTGTAATCCCGGGAGGTGAACCAGTGGAGCTACTTCCTAGACGGTCAGACATAATAGTCCGACAGCTAGAGCTGGTAGAGAGTTACCAACTCGCGGTGGAGAATCTCGGCACTCACCTTAACCCGCGGCTTCAGATACTTCCTCGTCGTTCCACCAAGAAAATGTTGCCATCTACATCCGCAAAGAAGGCAGCAGATGATGATAACATGGGGAATACCGCTACTCGTCTTCCTTTCCTCAAGGATTGACGTCACTGACTCAAGCATATGGATCCTATCTATACAACATTGCAGACACTCGTGAATATTTGTACATTCAGTGTAAGTAATATGTTAATGTTGTGGTCATTGTTAGTTTGTTACTCATTTGCAATGTATGTTACAACTCCTATGCTCTGTCTCCTTTGAATATTCACATGGGTAACTGTAATGTTGAGGAAAAGTAAAAAAAAAGGTGCAATCTGTAGATATATTATTTTTTTTTTTGGTCAAATAGATATATTATTTACTCTGCATTTTTAAACAGAATTTGTTTATGAATTAACAAGAGTGACACATAACTTGCTTGTCAAGATTATAATACGAAAAACAATGTCAATTTCAGTATCATCTGCCAATGTCATAGTCTATTTCGAGAAATATGACAAAAAGAAAACAAAGACTAAAGCTAAAGCTTAGAACACAAAACAAACCCCCCTCTTTTCTCTTATCATGGAAGAGGGACCAGGCTTGGAACGTACACGTAGCCGCAAAGGAAGGAGCTAAAGGTGCAAATCTCAGAGTCTCGTGCTGTCTCAGTTTCTTCTATAAGCCCACTCTCATCAATTTCGTATAGAGTGAAGAAAACACAAAACGTATCAGTTCCCTCGCACCATGCAGTGATACGTTTCTTCTCGCCGATGAAGTACACCGGATGAGCAGTTTCAGTACAGAACTGCAACAACGGAACATCAGGTCGGGACACATTGAAATACTTGGTGAACAAGACATCCGCATCACTCAACTTGTTCGTAACCCACACCACAATCTCCCTCGACTCTTCGTCTTGCTGTAGCAAAGACAATCTATCTCCATCGTAACAAGCCAGATAATGATCGTAAGCAGAACGAGGACAAAAGCGTACGACGTTTTTGAATCTCTCAACGGAGAAATCGAAACCTAGAACGTAGCTTGTCTCCTTCAGAGCAAGCCAGTACATGTTACCTATCGCAGCCACACCTTTGCACGCGATATCCACATGCCAATCAACCTTGGCGTCAAGTGTCTTCCACGAACGAGTCTTGCACTCGTAAACCTCGACCTGTGGCTCACCATCATAATCAAAATCCCAATGATCCTCCCGTCGATCAGAAAACCTCAATATCTTGTAACCACCGTCACGAGACTTCTTCTTGCTGTCGTATCCGATCCCGTAGTAATCAGAAGTAGTGAAACACTTCGACGGTTTGATCCACCTGATCTGCCTCAGGACCGGGTTCCAAATCGCGAGGTGTACGTATCTTTCTTCCTCCCGCGGACCCCCCCCAACGACCACACATACATAATATGAGCCCCTCGCAGTGAACCATAGTATCGATCTTGTACGGTGGCTTGAACGCGTTTGGTACTGGTGTCTCGGAGAGTGTTCTTGTCACCGGATCCAAGATCTGTATCGTATCGACGGTTCTCATGAATCTTTTCGGGGAGCGATCGAGGTGGTTGTAGATGAATCTCTTGTTGGTGATGAGAGCGTACCATTTCTTGCACGTTGGTTTTGCTCGGACTAGAGATTCAGCCGGAGTTCTGCAGAGTATCTCTTCTGTTAACTCCGGTGGCAGCGTCGTCAACGACCAAGAACGCTTTGAAGAAGCCATGATCGCGCGGAAAGATTTGAATCGGAGAAGTTTCTTCGATCAGTTTGTGTTTCTATATAAACGAGCAAATCGGTTAAGATTGAAATTGATTAACCAGAACGAAGTGAACCGGTTAAGGTTCCGTAAACCAAGAGAACCGTGCCTTTCTTTCTTCTTTTCCCTCCGGAATTCAATCTAATAAGGCTCTGTTCGTTTCTACATCTGAAAGATGCATCCAGATGGTCTATCTAGATGTCTTATCCAGATGCTCCACCTAGGTGTTGTTCGTCTCTGCATTTCGTTTATCCATCCAAATGAATTATCTGAATGCAACTATGTTTGTTTGCTTTTTTCAACTTACATTTACATCAAGATGAACTTGTTACTAAAATAATTAAAATAGACTTGTTTCTAAATTTTTGGCGGGAAATTGTATTTTTCCGGTTTTGACGAGAAATTGTGTTTTTCGAGTTTTGACGGGAAATTGCATTTTCGGTTTGCCGGAAATTACGTTTTTCGGCGAGAAATTGCGTTTTCTCGGTTTTGGTAGAAAGTGTGTTTTCCAGTTTTGGTGAGAAATTGCGTTTTACCGGTTTTGGCGGGACATTGCGTTTTTCCGGCTTTGGCTAGAAATTGCGTTTTTCCGGTTTTCACGAGAAATTTCGTTTTTCGGTTTTGGCGGAAAATTACGTTTTTACGGTTTTGGCGGGAAATTGTTTATTTCCGGTTTTGACGAAAATTGTGTGTTTTCCAGTTTTGACGGGAAATTGCGATTTAAAGTTTTGCCGAGAAATTGCGTTTTTCGGTGAGAAATTGCGTTTTCTCGTTATTGGTGGGAAAGTGTATTTTTCTGGTTTTGGCAAGAAATTGCGTTTTTACGGTTTTGGCTGGATATTGTGTTTTCCCGATTTGGTCAGAAAATGCGTTTTTCCGGTTTTCACGAGAAATTTCGTTTTTCGGTTTTGGCGGGAAATTACGTTTTCCGGTTTTGGTTGGAAATTATGTGTTTTCCGGTTTTGACGGGAAATGGCGTTTTCCGATTTTGGCGGAAAATTATGTTTTCCGGTATTGGCGGGAAATTGTGGTTTCTCAGTTTTGGCGGGAAATTATATTTTCCAGTTTTGGCGGGAAATTGTGATTTCTTGGTTTTGGCTTGAAAGTGTGTGTTTTTCGATTTTTCCGAGAAATTGTGTTTTCCGGTTTTGGCGAGAAATTGCCTTTTCCTGATTTTGACGAACGATTTTGGCGGGAAATTATGTTTTCCGGTTTTGGCGAAATTATCTTTTCCCGATTTTGACGAGAAATTGTGTTTTTCAATTTTGACGGGAAATTGCATTTTTGGATTTGACGAGAATTTTTTTTGTTTTGACAAAAAAATATCAAATTTTTGGTGAAGACTCACCTTCACCCAGATGCTCCGTGAAGACTCATCCTCATTTGAATGAGAATTTGAGATGAGTTTTCATAAATGCAGTTGGGTGATCCATCTGGATGTAGCATTTTAATGTACAAAACGAACATCAACTTGCATCTTCATCCAGATGGATCACCCAGGTGAGCAAACGAACAGCACCTAAATATATATTCTGTTAATGTTGTTGATCGTTGCAAACTTGCAATGTATGTTTTTTTTTTGCTAAAAACTTGCAATGTATGTTACAAATGTTTTTATCCAAAAAAATAATGTTACAGATGTTCTTATCAAAAATAAAATGTTACAAATGCATTGCTTTGCCTTCATAAAATATTTTCCATGGTAACCTGTAGATTTTTTCTTTACTCTTTAGTCTATATATATAACAAATATATATATTTTTTACAAATATAATCAATTCAAGCTTTAATACAAACTGGTTTCTTTTGTTTGTTTTCACACTGAGCTACAAGCTCTTTCCGAATAGCTGCATTTTTATCTCCGTCTGTGAACCCTCTCAAGATTGTCATACAAAAACCAAAACCAATGTTTATTTCAGTAACATCTATACAGCACTGAGGAAGATCAACTACAAAGACTAAATTTACTAAAGCTTAAAACAACTATGTGGTCAATTCATTGGATATCGTTACATTGCAGTAAGATCAACAAAAAAGAAGAAAGACTAAAATGACCCTAAATCACGACATGCATAAAACTTAGAACCCAAGAAAAGAAAATTACTCTAAATTATTTTTATAGAAAATTACCCCTATAAAATATTTAGTGTAACTTTTTTTGGGTTCTAAATTTTCTGTATGCATGGTTTAGAGTAATTTTTTTTTCTGGGGGTCTAAGTTTTCTCTAGTTAGTATTCAGATTAGAAAGTTATTTAGTTTACAAAAAAAAGATTAGAAAGTTATGACTTTCTGGGGGCCCATATGGTTTGTTTCTAAGAATGAGAAAAGCATACACGTCAACTAGTTATATGGTCAACCAGACAACATAATATACATGAGGAGAAAAACTGAATTTTCCTGAATCTATAACAATAAACTATTGCATTTCATGAATTTTTCTGTGTTTGTTATACTGGTCTATCTTGTAGGATCTCTAGACTATGGTCACCATGTTCTACATGCGAGGACTCTAAGGATGTTATGTGTAATTGTACACCTTTGTTCTATTTAAATACATGCCATCAAAGTTTCTAAAAAAAGAACAAATTATTCCTTGAATAAAAAATACAAAAGAAAGAGTGAAGACAGTGAACCATATGTATCATCTTGCAAGTATACAACTGTGAATCATAACCTAAACCCTTTCAAGATTGGAAACCACTGTCAGTTCAGTAACATCATTACAGTGCGGAAGATCAACAAAGAGAGAGAGAGAGAGAGTAAAACTCTACAACTAAAGCTTATAAGAACATGAAAAAACTCTGTTTCTCTTTATATCATGGAAGAGGCACTAGACTTGGAACGTACACGTAACCGCAGAGGAAGGTGCCAATATAGTCATTATCCTCGTGTCGTTCTGTCTCATGTTGAGCAACTACACCACCCTCATCAATCTCATAAAGAATGGTGCAAACAGGAAGTCTACCACCTTCAAGTACTACCACGTTCTCGCACCATGCCACGATACGTTTGCTCTTGGCAATGTAGTACACCGGATGACTAGCAGTTTCTGATCTATCGATCCGTAACCACGGAAGACCAGGGTTGACCACACGGAAATATTTGGTAAACGAGACATCATCAGGCAGCTTGCTTGAAACCCACACCTCGATAACACTTGGTACTTCTTTATCTTGTAGTAGCAAAGACAATCTATCTCCATCGAAACAGCTCAAGTAATTGTTCTCATCATCATAATTATAAGGAGGACAAAACCATACCTCCATGAATGTTTCAGCGGTGAAATCGAAACCTAGAATAAAGCTTTCGACCTCCTCCTCCTCCTCATCCTCCTCCTCATCCTCCTCCTCCTCCTCCTCATGAAAAAACCTATGAGCAAGCCAGTACATGTTCCCCATAACAGAGACACCTTGGCACCTGAAGTCTACGGACCAATCAACCTCGGCATCATCAAGAGTTCTCCAAGAACTCGTCCCGCAGTAATAAATCTCAAAATAACGGCGATCAGAAAACCTCAGGATCTTGTAACCATCTCGATACTTGTCAATACCATAACCAATCCCGTAGTGATCAGAAGTCGTGAAACGTGTCGAGGGCTGGATCAACGCGATGTGCCTCGTGAGGGGGTTCCAAAGAGAGAGGGTGACGAATCTTGATCCCATGTCGCTACACATACATAACATGACCCCGTCGCAGTGAACCATGGCTTTAATATTATCTAGAGGTTGGAGCTCGTACGGGATTGGTGTCTCTGAGCGTGTTCTCCTCACCGGATCCATGACTTGCACCGTCTCGTCGATTCTCAGGAATCGTCTCTGTTCCGGGAAGCGACGCAAGTGTTCGTAGATGAACCTCTTGTTGTCGATGAGATGGCGCCATTTCTTGCACGTAGGTTTTGATCGGAGTAGAGATTCAGCCGGAGTTCTGTGGAATATTTCTTCTATCAAATCGAGTGGCAGCGATGACAATGACCATGAACGTTGTGAAGACGCCATGAGAGGAGAGCGCTCTGAAAGATTCGAGTAGTTTCTTGATTAATTTTTTTTTTGCTTTCTTATATATAAAGAAGGTGCATGGTTCTTTTTACCGTTAAAACCGTTAATAAAGCACGTGAACCGGTTAAAGTTAAACCGAACTAAATTGGTTATAATTCGTAAACCAAACAAATCAAAGGAACAACTAAAATTTGCGGGAATTTTAAAGGCATCACGTATAATATGATTTAGGGTAATTTTCTTTTTTTAGGTTCTAAGTTTTTTTTTTTTTTTTTAACTCGAAGAAAGTTGAGATACATAGTGTCGATAAGAAACCAAAGACAAAGAACATAAACCAAACAAAATAAAATAAAGACATAAACTGAGTCTAAAACCCATATATATCCACAAATCTATTCCTTCCACATTTCGAGAAGAATTCGATATCAATGGAGCTGACCTAAAGAACAAATGTCTTGAGCAGTCCCAATCCTGAAGGGAATATCACCAAGCCATATTAGAACCATCAACATCAGAAACAATCGAGAGGTCAAATCTACACCAACTCCAGCAGCTGCTATCCATGTGAAACTTGCATGACCAGAAACCACCACTAAAACTAAGATACAAGGACAAAAGACCTTGAAACGCTACTTGGGAAAACGTCAAAGAAGACCACCAGTTCTTACACGCGGACACTCGCAAGGCAGCCAAGTGACCTACAGAACAAAGACTGCCCACCTCCTCGCAAGAGAAAAACTGAAGATCAAGTTAACTGCTTCGTCTAGAAACCATCTCCCAAAACCACAAAGGTCCAAGATAAGGTCTAGTAGATACCTCCACAGCGAACATAAATCACAAAAAACGAACCCAAAAAGCTAACTTAGGATGCGACGAAGTGACTGAAACAACAAGAACCAAACAAAAGCAGTATTCCCACGACTTCAAACTAATATTAATTCACCACACAAGAACATAAGTTTCGGTGATCGAGATGCTAGAAAAATCATCCTTCCTAGAGACACAAAGCCGACGATAGAGATGTTAGAAGAACCATCCCTTCCCGGAGACAGAAAGCCGGCGGTAAAGAGCTTTGAGAGCCTCTTTCCCTAGAGTCTTACCCGCTCCCGGTGGTGGTGAGAACCACCAACCACCGGAGCAAGAGAAAGAAGACCGACGGCTACTCTTCTAACTAGGGTTTTTTTGCAACTGGGGTTCTAAGTTTTTTTTTAAATAAAAATTAATTAATTATAAATTAAAAACCTTAAATAGGTTCACTACTGTCTTCACTTTTAAATTTGAGAAAACACTATTCATAAACTCATTTTTCCCTTCAAAATGGTGCATCATTTAAAATGGTCTTATCCGTGTGGGACAAATCAGTTTTGTCTGCATTTTTGTGGTTTGACAACACTAACAACTTATATGCATTATTTCACATTCAAATTAAATCAGTTTTTGACATATGAATATACTACATTGTAGTACTCATTGTGAGCTTTTTATCCGGTGATGACTACCACTTGTTTGGCAGGAAAAGCCAGCGGAAAACTCAAAAAATTAAGCTTGTCAAAAACTATGTTCCAACAATGATTCCTTGAGTGAAAAACAGAGAAAAAGTGTTAGAGAATAAGAAAGATTAAGAGAGTGAAAACCTGAGTAAGAATCTCAACAAGGGACTGATTATCATTGTTCCGAAAAGAACTTTCATATTAGTAGCACTGTTTTATGTTTCATAAGTTTTGTTGAAAATGATACAACTATGAATCATAGCCTATACCCTTTCAAGGTTGTCTTAGGAAAACCAGTGTCAGTTTTCCCTCCGGAATTCAATCTAATAATAATATGTTAATGTTGTTAATCATTTTAGCTTGTTACTATACTTTGCAATACAAATGCTTTTTTCAGAAAAGTGTCACAAACGCAATGTTCTACTCTTTATATGTAAATAGAATTTAATCAAACTTTACTACGGAATGATTTTTTCTATTTTTCTTTTTTTTTCTCAAATTGAGATAAAAGCACTTTTCCAATAAGTTGCATTTTTAGTTATACCAAAACCAATATCTCAGTAACATTTATTACGGTGCAGAAAATCAACAACATACAAAAAATTAAAATATAATAAAGCTTAAAACAACCATCTTCTCTTATATCTACCTCTTAACATGGAAGAGGGACCAGACTTGGTTTGTAGACGTAGCCACAACTGAAGGTGCCAATACAATCATCCCAGTAATGTTGTGCTGTCACAAATCGATTACTTACCCCACCCTCATCAATTTCACAAATAATCAAGCAAGTAGAAAACATAGTAAACCATGTGATGATACGTTCGTGCTTGGCAATGCAGTATACCGGATGAGCCCAAAATGTAAGGTAATGAAACGCCGGGAGATCAGAGCTGGACACACTGAAATATTTGGCAAACGTGACATTCCCAACAGCCAGATTGCCCGAAACCCACACCTCGATCGGACTTGGATAGTCTTGGTTTTGATGTAGCAAAGACAATTTATCCCCATCGAAGCAGCCTAGATAGTTATTATCATAAGGGAGATGATGAAAAAAACATATGTCTTTGAATGTCTCAACGGAGAAATCAAAAGCTACAATGTAGTTTATAGTCTTCTTCTTGACAAGCCAATACATGTTACCCACGATAGAGACACCATGGTCCCAGGGATATGCTTCCGAATCAAACTTGGAATCAACAAGTGTTCTCCACGATTTTGACATGCACTCGTATATCTCGACCACTGCTTCACAATAGTGATTAGCTGAAAACATCAAGATCTTGTAATTACCTCGAGGCTTGTTAACGTCGTATCCGATCCCGAAGTTATCACCCATCCGAGCGAGCTTATGCTTGACCACGTTGAAATTCCTTGTGAGGGGATTCCAAAGGGCGATATTGTGGAACATAAAATATTCCTTGTCACTCCAGACACACAGCATGAGTCCATCGCAGTGAACCATGGCCATGACATTTGATATCGAATGTTGGAGCTCGTCTGGGATTGGTGAGTCTGAACGTGTTCTGTTCACCAGGTCCAAGATTTGTACCGTCTGATCAGCTCTTAGGAATCTTTCCGGGGAGCGACGCCAGTGTTCGTAGATGAACCTCTTGTCCTTGATGAGATCATTCCACTGTTTACATGTCGCCTTTGCTCGGACCAGAGACTCTGCCGGAGTCCTGTAAAGTATTTCTTTTGTCAAATCGAGTGGCAGCGTTGAAAAAGAAGCCATGGACGAACGCTCTGAAAGAGTTGGAAGTAGGTTTATGAGGGTGTGCTTTATGATTGGTTGGTGATTTGATGGGACAGTAACATGTGGTCACTAACTTAATATATACTGATTTAAAAAATGCCAAGCAATAGTTAGGAAAGGTATGACTTTATGGATCAATACCATATGGTCAACCAAGATAATATACAGAAGGAATGGAGAGTAGTAAAACAAGAAAATAGATTTTCTTTGACCAACCAACAATAAACAAAATATTGCAAATGATTTCATTTGTTTGTTTTCAAATTGCGCAAAAATCTATTTCCCAATCATTTGCAAAACAAAAAGAATTATATGTATCATAAGTTTTGGAAGTATACAACTGTGAACTATAGAACTTAATGATAGTGGGTGCATAAATTAAAGAAAGATATTTCCTCGGTGCACTAAATAGAGTTTTTTACAGTTACATAACTAAATTACGTAATTTTACCGAAAATATGAAAACACAGAAATATAGTGGCTGCATCATGCACCAAAATTTTTGATTTGATTGGTTGTTCGTGATAATTTGATAAATCCGGATATTCATAAGTCTTCGAAACAAATCAAATATTAAATATCAATATCAGTTAAAAATGGTAAGTACACTAACAATTTCAAGTCGTAGATTCGGTCCGCTCCATTTTTTATACAAATAGAAGTAAATCTACGATTAAATAGAAAGTTGAAATGTATAATTTTATATAAATCTTATTTTAGTATTTAATTTTACTTATAAAATTACTTATAAAAGAATTAAATTAAGAAAGAAATATAAAATTTCTATAAAAACTAAAAAAAATTTGAGATGATGTTTATAATTAATTAACTTAAAAAATTTATAGAACATATAGTCACTAGTTTTAATTTTTGTTTTTATATTATGCTAGAGATATTTTCGAAACAAACTTATATAGTTTTCTAGATTTAGTTGTATTGAATAAATTGTTTAAGATATTCGTAAATATCCATAAAATATTCACAAATATCTGTAAGACTTCCTGATATAAAAAAATTGGACATTTATATTTTTCGAAACAAAACAAATCGAAAAATCCATAAACTACGAAATAAATAAAAAATGCTGAAAATTACGGTACTATCAACTCAGTGTCCATCTCTACATGTGCACCCAGTCCATCCTTCCTTAGCTTCGCCTGGTCCTAAACCCTCTAAAGATTGGAAACCAATGTAAAATTCAGTAAAATCTTTACATTGAAGATCAACAAAAAGAAAAGACTAAGAACAACACTATTGGAGGTTTCTTGCTTTGGGGTTCTAAATATATATATATATATATATATACGTATGTAATTACGAGTTCTTAATTTTACGGAAATCCAACCAAAAGTATCTTTAATCATTAACTATAAGTTAGTCAGCTGGAAGTTTCTGTGTATTTCAGCTGAAGGCACTTCAGCACGAACTTAGTCGCACGAATGTATCTTCCTGTTAATACCTTGCAGTCAACTACAACGAGCTCAGATGGTCAAGGCAGTCTGAATGATCCTTGGGAGAGAATCGTTTGGCTCAGCCCCTATAACCATAGAGAAATCTTCCGTTGATGATGTAAAGAGAGCAAGCCCAGTTTAGAAGAACTTTTGATGCCCCTTGAGGTAAAAACTATCATCTCTTAGCTAAAACTGTAGATATATATTTACTCTGCATTTATGAACAGAATTTATTTATGAATTAATCATATAAGTGATTTTTCTTTGTTTGTTTTAAGCAGAAGCTCTTTCTATCAATTGCATTTTGTTGAACCAAATAAAGGCAGTAAATTTTTCTTTCCAGCCACAAAAGCTTCCATGTACACACCACAACCCAAAGAATAAGCTGAAAATCTTCAAAAGGCACTGCTTATTGAGTAGAGAAATGAGTTTTCATGGACGGGCTTTCAACAATAAACTATTGCATTTCTTGAATTTTTCTGTCATTGTTTGACTTGCCTGCTAATTAGCTGGGCTGTCTCGTAAAGTCTCTAGACTGATATGGTCACGATGTCCTACATGCGAGGATTCTATGTTTATGGACTGATTATCATTGTTCCAAAAAGCTCTTTCCGATTAGTTTCATAGTTTTATTTTTTCATAATTTTTGTTGAAAGTGATACAACTATGAACCATAACTAAAACCCTCTCAAGATTGTCATATAAAAACCAGCGTTGATTACAGTAACATTTTACAGTGCAGAAGGTCAACATCACAAAGACTAATAAAACTAAAGCTTAGAACACAGAACCAAAACCCTCTTAGCCACCTCTTATTCTGGAAGAGGGACTAGACTTGGAACGTACACGTAGCCACAAAGGAAAGTCCCAGAATAGCCAGACCCGTAGTGTCGTTCTGTCTCAAGCTGTGTTCTTACCCCACCCTCATCAATTTCATAAAGAGTGATGCAAGTAGGAGGAATCTTATCATCATCACCTTCATACACATCTCCCTCGCACCATGCCACAACACGTTTGTGCTTCCCAATACAGTATACCGGATGAGCCATATCTGTATGGAACAGTAAGGCCGGAAGATCGGGGCGTGACACACTGAAATACTTGGTGAACAAGACATCCCCGTCACCAGCCAACTTGCTTGAAACCCACACCTCGATCGGGCTCGTTGTTTCTTGGTCTTGCTGTAGCAAAGACAATCTATCTCCATCGAAACAGGCTAGATAATTATCATGACGAGAGGGAGGAGCAAAGCATACGTCCCTGAACGTTTCAACTGAGAAATCGAAACCTAGAATGTAGTTTCTGTGCTCCTTCTTAGCAACCCAATACTTCTGAACAAACCAGTACATGTTACCCACCACAGACACACCTTTGCACGTGATATCCACATCCCAACCAACCTTGGCGTCAAGAGTTCTCCATGAACGAGTCTTGCACTCATACATCTCAACCTCTGGTTCACGATCTTCCTCATCATAATCACCATAACGATCATAGCGACGATCCGTGAACCTCAAAATCTTGTAACCATATCGAGACATCTTGATGTCGTATCCAATCCCGTAGTAATCAGATTCTGTGAAACGGAGCGAGGGTTTGATCCATCTGAGTTTCCTCAAAACAGGGTTTCAAATTGCGAGGTTGAACTTTCTATACTGAGAGTTACCACTCATACATAACATGAGCCCATCGCAGTGAACCATCATTCTAACATGGAGCTCTTTTGGGAGTGGTGAATCTGAGCGTGTTCTTGTCACAGGATCCATGATCTGTACTGTCTCTACGGTTCTGATGAATCTTTGCGGTGAGCGACGCAGGTGTTCGAAGATGAATCTTCTGTTGGTGGTGATGAGCGCGTACCATTTCTTGCACGTTGGTTTTGCTCGGACTAGAGATTCCGCCGGAGTTCTGTAGAGTATCTCTTCTATTAACTCCGGTGGCAGCGTCGACAACGACCAAGAACGCTTTGAAGAAGCCATGGTCGCTCTCTCTGAAAGGTTCGAGTCGTATCGTACCAGAGGTTCTTGAAAGAAGGAAACGACTAACAATCTGTGGGTCCTTCTAACCGTTAAAACAGGTAAAAAGATTTCAGCTGAACCAAAACCATGAATTGGTTAAGCACATTTTTAATTGAACCGAACCAAATTGGGGACTTTCGCGTAAACCAATCTAATAGTCTATTTCTATAAACCAAGCGAACCAGTTAAAGATTTAACCGAACCGAGAACATGAATCGTTTAAAAACACGGTGAAATTAAATAAAGCAAACGAACCGGTTAATGTTAAACCGAGCCAAATTGGTCACACATTATGTAAAAAATATTTGAAAAGTAATAAAAATGATTGACCCAGTCAGTCACTTATTCTTATTTTCCCTCCGGAATTCAATTCCGATCCCGAGAAAGGGCGACACGAAGAGGCATTAGGGTTTATACTCCGCCTTTCACGATGGTGCGAACGAGAACGACGGTGCTTAAAGTCGACGATCACGCCGTTGAAGGTTCGATGTTAGCCTTCCTTAGTTAGTAGTTACTCTCTCGTCGCGTTCTGTGTGTTTAGAGTTAGAGAGCTCAACATTTTGGAGAGATCCTTTCAATCGGATCTCATATGGTTTCGTCCCGATCTAGAATTGTAAATTGAATCTCAGCTAATTGCTTGGAATTTCGTTTGTTCTGTATCGATGATGATGAGTTATGTATAGATGTGTTTGAATTTGAGATCTGTAGGTGTTGCTACTAACAAAGCAAAAGGAGAGAAGATGATTATGGAACCTCTGATGAACAGTGCACAGAGAAGAGCACTGGGAGATATCACAAACTTGCCGAACCGAAACATAGCAATGAACCATGGAGCGAATCAGCAGCAACAACAATCTATGTCACTCTCTTCCAAAGAATACGCTGAAAAACTTCAAAAGGCAAATGCTTATCTCGATTTTAGGAAATTGTCTTTTCTTTGACTGTGTTGTTTACTCAAACGCTTTACCTTTTTGTTTTTGTTTTTGCAGGAAAACATGAGACTGATGAAAGCCCTCAAGGAGAGAAAGTATGGGACTTGTTGACTGTTTTGTGTTCGTTGATTTTGCTGCTTATGCGTATTGTTGTTGTTTGACTACAGTGCAATCATCGAGAGGACTGGAAGTGAGCTGCAGAAATATAGGATCAACTTACAGATGGTTCAAGCACAGAACTTGCAGCTTTCCCAGACCAACACTCGTATCTTGGCGGTACATCTCGTTTTTTTGTATATTATTCGTTCGGATAATATGATTTTGGGATTCTTTTGTTACATTATTGTTTCCTGCTGGCAGGAGATCAGAACAAGCAAAGACCAAGTATGTCTTTAGTCTTGAACCCAAGTTGCTCAAACACAGGCTTGTTTTAATCATTAACTATAAGTTCTTTAGCTGGAATTCTCTGTGTATTTCAGCTTAAGGCACTTCAGCACGAGCTTAGTTGCAAGAACGGGGTACTCATGGCTAGGAAACTGCCGCTTGAGGTCTGTTTTAATTTTGTATGTGAGTTTCCCGATGGCCATAATTATTCTCCAAACTGTTACATATTTGAGAGGCTGTAAACTTTTCTTTCCAGACGCAAAAGCCTCCGTATAAACACCACGACTACGCAGCAGAAGACAAGGTACTTATGAGAACTGGCTTTTGTGAACTTCTATAATAGGACATTAGCACCATACGAGTACATTATTCAAACCTTTTTTCTGCATTGTCGTAACTTTCAGGATCGTGCAAACGCTTCTGGTGGGGCTTCCGAAACCGTTCATCCAAAGGGCGAGGATCATAAGGCTGGTAATGGAAAGCAACTGTTATGTATATAATGTTAGCTTTTTGGTTATCATTGTGGAACATAGGAACCTCTTAACACCTTTACCTCATTACCGTTCTATTTCAGCTTCACAGAGTTCAGATGGTAACTCACTGCAAATAAATGAGAAAACCAACTATACAAGGTGCAGTTTCTCTCTTGCTCAGTCTGCTATTTGTTTCACTTATGGGCAATCAGGTTATTCTGGCTTTGATGCTCTTCTTTACAGCAGAGTTTCTGGACGGCCAAGTCTTGACAATTCCGAAGTACTAGATATAATTGGTAGACCAGGAGAGTCAGCACAGACAACCAACGTCAGGAGGTCTGCAATATGCTTTTGGCCATGTTTATAAGTAGAGTACGCTTTTGAAGGTTGCTAAAATTGCGATTTAAATATTCTCAGGGTTTCTTTGAGAAGACAGTCTAAGAGGTTCAATATCCAAGATGTGGGCGTGTCTGAAAACTTGAACGGTATACATGATGATCAAGAGTCTGCTGCGAAAGCCGGGTTTGTATAAGCTCCATCTTTTCCCACTCTACTTGCTTGATAACTTGTTCATAAACCCAAGTACACTTATACCACTTCTGCTTTTTATTTTGTCCTTTATGGCTGCCATTTCAGATGCTCTGCGAGTGGTCTGTCTAGCGGCTCTAAGCCCGAAGCAGTAGAGCTACATGACACGAAAGAGACAACCGGGAAAAGCAGGTTTTGTAGTGATAGATTATTTCATTTATTCCTCAGAATAAAAGAGTTTAAGACTGTTGTATCTAAATGGTATACATGACAGAAGAGTCTCTTCAAGAAGACAATCTACCGAGGCTAAATCTCAGAGAGCCATCGAAGTATCCACAGATCCTCCGTTGCGCGATGACATTGTTGAGGCATCATCTTCAGTTTCAACAGAGCTTAAAAGAGAATCAAAGAACAAACCAACAGGCGATGAAGCAGAGGAGATGAGAGAAACGTATGGTGGAAGACCTTCAAGGCAAGCTGCAGGAAAAATCAAATCATACAAAGAAGTCTCACTTAAGGATAAGATGCGAAGGGACTTCTGAGTCTGGCTTGTTCGAAAATCATCTTAAGCCTTCAAATACTTTGTTGAAACAGCTTTGGTTGATGCTTCTATAATCAGCACAAATTCACAATGTATATATCTTTGTATGTGTTTTTGCTTCAGTGAGAGCTACCGAGTTAATCTTGCTACTATAAAACTACACAAGCGACAATGAAACAGTGGGAGTGGGTTTAGCACTTGATGGCCATATACCATCTGCCATTTCCTGATTAGTATAATTCATTTAAAAAATTAAAATTTAATCATATAACTAAATTGTTTTAATGTACTAATATAACAGTATTAGAAACTAAATTGTAGAAACTCATCAATTAAGATGCTCAAAGTATATGTATATTTTAAAAAGATTGTCAACTATAAGCTAGTTAATTATTCATCAAATATCATAAATAGTTTGTCTCCCTCACTGCTTTTTTTACTGACTTCTCCAAACTAGTATAACTAAATAAGAGAAAAATCTGAAAATAACAATAAAACGTGTTTTTGTTTTTAAAATAGTATGTAAGGAGAAAAATGACAAAATAGTATACCTCTAGGATTAAAAATTACGAATTAGGGTTTATATTTTTTGAGGATAGATTTAGGGACTAGGGTTTAAGATCAAGTATTTGTAGTTTATAGTATAAAATCTGAACAATAATATTTATTTTATTTAAAAGTAAGCATTTTAAAACTATTTGTTTATATTAAATGTACTATTCATAAAAAAAGTAGTTTGATATTTTTATTAATTAATGTATAATATTTTGATCGCTTTCATATGTTTTATTACTTTTTACTCCCATATTGTTACGACAAAACGCTATTTATGAAAATTGATAAATCAATAAAAATATCATCATTAAAAAAATACAGTTAAAAAAGAAATGAAGATATGGTAAAAGGCAAACCTTAAATGTTAGGGGAACTAGAACAGTTGGCCATGCAATATTAATCAAGTGGCCCACCATAACATTATTTTTTGGGAACGTCTGGGTTTGAATAAATCTGAAAGTCGACAAATGTAAATGTAAGTTCCCCTAACATTGCATGGCCCACAGTGTTTTTCAAGGCCTTAAATATTATATCGATAAGAAATCAAAGACAAAGAACATAAACCAAACAAAGACATAAATAAAGCCTAAAACTCATATATGTCCACATATTCCTTCCATCTTTCCAGAAGAATTCAATATCAATGGAGCTAACCTAAAGAACAAATGTCTTGAGTAGTCTCAACTCTGAAGGGAATATCACCAAGCCATACTAGAACCAGCAACACCACTAACAATCGAGAGGTCAAATCTACACCTACTCCAGCAGCTGCTATCCATGTGAAACTTGCATGACCAGAAACCATCACTAAAACTAAGATATAAGGACAAAAGACCTTGAAACGCTACTTGGGAAAACGTCAAAGAAGACCACCAGCTCTTACACGCGGACACTCGTAAGGCAGCCAAGTGACCTACAGAACAAAGACTGCCCACCTCCTCGCAAGAGAAAAACTGAAGGTCAAGTTAACTGCTTCGTCTAGAAACCATCTCCCAAAACCACAAAGATCTAAGATAAGGTCTAGTAGATACCTCCACAGCGAACATAAATCACAAAAACGAATCCAAAAAGCCAACTTAGGATGCGGCGAAGTGACTGAAACAACAAGAACCAAACAAAAACAGTATTCTCACGACTTCAAACTAATAATAATTCACCACACAAGAACATAAGTTTCGGTGATCGAGATGCTAGAAAAACCATCATTCCCAGAAACACAAAGCCGGCGATAGAGATGCTAGAGGAACCATTCTTTCCCGGAGACAAAAAGCCGGCGGTGAAAAGCTTTGAAAGCTTCTTTCCCCGGAGTTTTATCCGCTTCCGATGGTGGTGAGAACCACCAACCACCGGAGTAAGAGAGAGAAAACCGACGGCTGCTCTTCTAACTAAAATTTTACATGGCCCTACTCACATAGATATATCAGCAACTTTTTTTCAGATTTAATAAGCTCTTTAGATTTACAATGATAAAATAAGGTAAAAAAAAAACGTGACAGGTTCTAAGAAGACGTTAAAAATATATAAAATGTTCAGTAAAGGAATGAAAGTGAGGAGGAGGAAAGTGTATGCGTGGTCTGTTCTTTTTAAATAAAAAATATTCAGTAACTGTCCTTACTTATCAGAACACCAATGGCTAAAGACTACGTTTCCTCTGTTCCCAAGTTGTTGCTGCTTCTTCTTCTTCTTCTTATCTTGTATCACAAACGCTGCTGATTCTGCCTCTATCATCAAGCATCTACCTGGTTTTGACGGTCCTCTTCCTTTTGAGCTCGAAACCGGGTTCTTCTTTTTTCTCTCTAAAGAAAAAAATCTACTAATATAGACATGTTTGTTCTGAGTTTGGAGAGTTAAAAAATTATGTATTTGATTTGAAAAGGTATATTGGTGTTGGTGAGGAAGAGGAAGTGAAACTGTTCTACTACTTCATCAAGTCTGAGAGGAATCCAGAAGAAGACCCTCTCCTTCTCTGGTTAAGTGGAGGACCTGGTTGCTCTTCTATCTCTGGTCTTCTTTTCGAGAATGGTAATTCATTCTCTTAAACTCATTGGTTATGTTGTGGTTCTGCTTTCTGACATTTTTGAATCAAGCAGGGCCTTTGACTATGAAGGTTGAGGTTTACAATGGAACTGTTCCTTCCTTGGTCTCTACTACATATTCATGGACCAAGGTGACACACAAAATATTGTACATACGAAGATGACAAGCCTCCTTTCTTTATGCCTCTTATTTTTTAAGTATGTTTCAGATTTCGAGTATACTATATTTGGATCAGCCTTTTGGAACTGGCTTCTCCTACTCATCAAGAACTCAGCTTGCTAAAAAACCTAGTGATTCAGGAGAAGTTAAGCGGATCCACGAGTTTCTTCACAAGGTGAAAAAGGATATAACTTGGTTGTCCCTTGAAGCATTTTTTTATTTAAGCATATAGCGACATACTTGCATTTTTAGAGTAGAAATGTCAAATAGGTAGGCTGTTGTCAAAAAGAAAACGAATTGACATCGATAAATCCATTTGCGAAGAATGTCAAATGGGCTAAGTTTTCAATATTTTAGATCAAAATTGATTCGGAAAAATGTTAGATCAAAATTTTGTGTGTCAAAAGGGCTCAAATAACTCAAAATTCTAGATCAAATTGATTCGGAGGAAAATCATTAATATAAAGGCTCTAACTGGTGACCAAAGGAATGAATGGGAATGAGTGATTCCTCTTCATTCCCCAAATTTTACACCATTTATGTGGAATATTTTTTTTCTAGTGTTCTCTTTTCGTTCCTTTTAATTTAAGGAATTATAAAGTAAAAGTATTCCTTATAAAATCTGGCAAGGAACAATAAAGAATAAGTATTCCTATTATTTTGTTCCTCTGCATTCCATTCCTCTTTGTTCCTATTATTCCATTTGTGGTCACCAGTTAGAGCCAAAATCATTTTTTTGTCAGCATAAAAAATCATATTGTTTGATGTTTTTATATTCAATATAAAATCTACTATTAGCCATAAATTATATTGTGTCGATATATTTCTACGATTATTTTATGGCTAATAGTAGATTTTTATTTCCACAAAAAAATTTGTTCCTTATTGTAGCTAATTTTTTTCCAAAAAAGCCACATATGTAGTTTGTAGCTAATTAATTACTCACGAAAATCTACATACTAGCTACAAAATTTTGATTTTAAATATTGTCGCTATTTTTTGTGGCTATCTATAGCAATAAAACTCTAGCGACACAATTTTTTGAATAATCTGTGATTATTTTTAGTTTTTCTTGTAGTTGTAGAAATGTCAAATGGGTGGACTGTTGAGTGGTCTGTTAAACAGGTAGAAATGTCAGACTCTGTTTCCAAAATAAAATGAACCGGTCATTGTTAAGCTCATATGCAAAGCCGGGTTAATTAAATAGAGTAACTCCAATTTTGCCTGGGACAAAAAAGATCGAACCAATTAGTCAGTGATTAGCTCAATGTCCAAACAAAAAATAACATCAATATCTTTCAAAAAAAAGAACCAGTGAACATGATTATTTGGGCATGGACATTTAGACAAAGATTCCAATTTGACATCTCGAGTTATTACTTGGATCCAGTAGAAAGTCAGTTGGCCATCTCTACGTGGATTGGATCCAGCAAAAAATATCCATCCAGACAAACTTATTTTGGGGTGGACAGAAAACTTATTTTGGGGTGGACAGACCATTTAACACCCTTATTTATGAGCATGTAGTTTGATTGGGGGTGTTGTGCAGTGGCTAGGCAAGCATCAAGAGTTTTTCTCCAACCCTTTCTATGTCGGTGGAGATTCTTACTCCGGTAAGGTTGTTCCTGCACTCGTTCAAGAAATCTCAAAAGGTATGAATGTTTTCTTCTTCTTCATTTACTACTTTTGAGTCCAATACTTTTTTTGCAACTTTTATAATAGTACACTAGAACTTAACCCGCACGGATGTGCGGGTGTTTGATTTAACTTATCTTCCACGTAAATTCATAAATTATTGGTTTTATAAAAGAAAATTCATATATATTTTTGTGTTTTGTAATTTACATATAGAGTAAAATATATTATTTTATAGTATAAATGTTTAATAATATTTTTTATTTGTACATAATATTATATTTAAAATTTTGTAACATGATACAATTTGATGCAATTGTACTATTCATATATTAACCTGTTGTTTTTATTAAATTAATTTAAAAAGAAGCAACATACTAAAACTTTTACTTTTTTTGCATTAGTTTTCTATAAGTTATTATTAATTTTATGATATTTCATTTTTTTTGAAAATTGAATTCTCGAAATTTTTATATTTGACTAAACTAAATAATTTAATACTAAATTTAAAATTTATTTTATATAAGTATATACTATATATTTTAGTTTTTGTATTTAATTTCACCACAAAGAAACATCAAACATTGTAATTAATTAATTGACATTTATTTTAAATGCATTGGTAGAATCAGTAAATTAAAAAAAAATATAAAATGAAATACTTAATTTATTGTAAATTCAATAGCTAAATATGCAAATAAAAAGAAGTATTTAATCTGGTATACATATTTCCAAACAATCTCATTTGTTATGCTGTTCATGTTTCTAAACAGTACCAAAAAGTATTTCAATTTTAATAATATAGATAACGCAGGAAATTACTTGTGCTGCAAGCCTCCGCTAAACCTTAAGGGCTATGTTCTGGGAAACCCGATAACAGATAGTGAAGTTGATTTTAACCATCGCATCCCTTATGCTCATGGAATGGCACTGATCTCTGATGAACTTTACATGGTACGTTACTCGACATGCGTGCTATCGTTTTGAAATTACATATCAAAGCAGTTCAAAACTATGTTTTTTTTTTGTAAGCAGTCAATGAAGAGCACCTGCAGAGGTGAATATGAAACTGTTGATCCAAGTAACATGGAATGCTTAAAAATCGTTGAAGAATATCATAAGGTACGTTCACATAAACTCATGATATTGCTATGTCTCCTAGTAAAAATTTATCACTTATTCAGACTTTTGTGGTGATATTTTATAGTGCATTGATAGATTATACTTACCATTTATCTTAACGCCGTCATGTGAAGAATCTGAAGATCCATCTCCTGATTGCTATGTAAGTAATTCATCTTGCCTTCTCTTAACAATAAAGCATTGATAACTTTTAGTTTAAAAAAAAACAATAAAGCATTGAGAGAAAAACTATGTGTTTAAATTTGCAGACTTATCGGCACTGGTTAACTACCTACTGGGCCAATGATGAGAGCGTGCGCAGGGCTCTTCAAATCACTAAGGTATTGAATATGTCAAAAGTTAAAAGTTCAAGATTTTTTTGGTAACGAGGATGTATGATTGCAGGAGAGTGAAGAGAAATGGGTACGTTGTAACTGGGAAATACCTTACACTGAGGACATTAAAAGCAGTGTGCCGTACCATATGAATAATAGCATCAGTGGCTTCTCTTATCTTCAGGTTAGAATAGTCTCTTGCCTTTTGAGTTAGTATAAGACTCAAGACCAGGGCCGGTCCTAAACATATGCCAGTCAAACTTGAACATATGGCCTCCAAAAATTTGGAAAATAAATTTATAGATATAGACATTCAAATTTGTTAAAAAATTATATAAATCTTTACTAAAGTGTCTATAACCCCCCACCCCCTCAAAAAAAATATCTCAAGATCGACCATGTTAAGACCTTTTCTACATTTTGTGAGTTTTTTTTGGGTGAACAGTGGTGATCATGACATGATTGTGCCTTTCCTTGGAACTCAAGCCTGGATTAGGTCTCTTGGCTATCCTCTCATTGATGATTGGAGACCATGGATGATAGGCGATCAAATCGCTGGGTATATTACCTTGTCTTTATTGATGAGTTCTATTGTTATTTTTATTCTATTGTCGTATGAGTTCACTAGATTCACTCTGATTTGACAGATACACGAGGACTTATGCCAATAAGATGACGTTTGCTACCATCAAAGCAAGTCTTTTCTTTGTTTTCACTCAAACATTTTGATAGCAGTTTGCACTTATATGTTTCTTAATTTACGAGTTGTGGGTTTGATTGTAGGGAGGAGGACACACTCCAGAGTATAAACCAGAGGAAAGTTATATCATGTTCCAAAGGTGGATCAATGGCCAACCTCTTTAACAAGACAATTTATATTATTATCACGCCTTCTCCATAAGAAAGCTTGGCTCTTTAAGTGAAATTATTAATGTGTTACATTGTGTACTCTTTTGAAACTTCAGGTACTTTTTTTATTTTGTTCTTGCTGTGGTTCTATTCTTCAGGAGTTTTGCAGGAGTCTTTTCTCTGATTTCCCTCTGGTTTTGAGTTTATTAATGTCGTACGCTCAACTGGTAAATCGGATGTGGTTTGTGTTGGATGATACTCATAGCTTTGCTGGCTTAAGACATGCTGGGACAAGGGCGAAGTGAGAAATTTGATTTCAATCCCTAATCGTTAGTTTCTAATTCTGGTTGTTTAGATCTCTCAGTTTGGTCAGTGAGTTGCTAATCTTTATGTGTGTTTTGGTTTAAGTCAAGCTTCCTTAGTTTAGGCTCTAGTCTCCGGAGAATTTTGTGTTGTCCGCTGGTTTAATATACTGCCTTGTATTTCATTTTTGTTTTCACCCAGTTAATTAATCGAAATTTCATGGAGAAAAAATGTATTTTTTTTATTTTGTAGTTGAATGTATTGTTGACTCATCAACAAGGACCTAATTTCAAGCATTACCAAGTGTTTGATTTTACGATGCATGGGAAGCTAGAGAAGACAGAACCGCTAAATGTCTCCCTTGAAGTCTTCAAAAGCCATTGTCTTTTTGAAACACCTCTTTTAGAACACACAAAAACCATTGTTTAATTTATCTAGTTATTTATTTTTAATGGTGAAATGCAAATTCACCACGAAAATATTTAAAATAGAACAGATTTTTCGGCGTAGCTTTTATAAATGATCAAAAACGTGTATAAATACTTGAGAACATCCATTACTAAAAGAAACAAAAACAATAAAAATATGTTTCGTTTTACAATAATCCTGATCCTTTTAAGCATATACACACAACAAGCGATAGGATCGTCGTTCTTTCTCTATAACCAGGTGCGCCATGGAATCCTAATGAAAGTCCATTGCAAATCAAAAGACAACGATATGGGATGGCACGTGAGGAAATACGGAGGAAGTTACGGTATTGATTTCAAGGATCATATACTTGATAAAACACTTTATTGGTGCAACATCTGGTCAGGTCCTAATTTCAGTCTTAATGCGTCTATCGTCACGTACGAAAGTAAGCTGTATGAACACAAAAACAATTGGATAAGATGGTCTATAAGGGGAGATGGTATTTATGAATCTATCAATGGTGCAACGCCTTGGAAATTCAAGTATCATTGGTATGGAAAAACTTTTAAATAAGGTCATCATGATCTCTTTTATGTTCATATATACTATATATATATATATGTGTGTGTTTTGTATGTTTCTCAACTAATTGTGTATTAATGTGACATTGGTATTATGATTCATTCGACGGAATATCTAAGAGTCAACCCTGATAAATGTATATACTCACAGAAGGGTTGATTTACCTGTCAACTAGTATTTTTAATAAATTATTTTTGATGATTTTTTTGGTTTTCAGTAAATCATCTTCATATATTTTGAGATTCCTTAATTTGAGATTCAGAAAGGCTTTTTTTATCGACGCCTTAGTGTCTCGAATTCGCTGTCAAAAATCTATATGTGCTAACTTCTTTTTCTATTGTAATTTATGCTTATGAATTATGATCAAAGAGGATGTATAAAACTCTCTTGTTGTGTCCTAAAAACTTGTTTCAATGAAATTAAATGGCGTTGCAAAAAAAAAAAGTATATATAGTTTTTTCACTCGCAAATGAGGTTAGTATCAAATGCGTAACTTTTTTTATGTAAACCATACTTTGCCGGTTAGCATTGTTTTTCGAAATTTTTTTTGTCGACCAGAACTTAGTTAATTATATAGAACATTTGATCAAAAAATATAATACAGTATATGGTTTTCTAAAGAGTTCATCAAACTCATCTCCAATATATAAGTGACAAGCCTCTCAGCTATATGCCACCACATAGGCAAATAAATTAATTCCCCAAAATTATCCAATAAAACTGAGCCATTTCATACAAAATTTAGCGAAAGTCTCTCCATGTGCGACAAAACAACAGATACAAGGTTCATTCGATATCTGTTTTTACATTCATATACATTACCTTGATAAGCATTTAAAAGCTAAGAGCATCATCATCCTAACACCCCACAATGGGATGCTTAAAAAAATTTTTTTTTCTGATTAAAAGAAATTAATAAACAAATCAATTGTGGACTATCACGGTTAGCTTTAAAAAAATACTTTTTATTTTTTTCTGACTAAAAAATAATAATAAACAAATCAATTGTGAACTGTTACGTGTTAGTGGAACTCGCAAACATGACAAATATCGACGTTTAAATAGACTACAAAAACGATAGTGCTTAAAATTTTTGTGAGACCAACCCATTATTATATTATTTTTTTGTTAAGCACCTCTCCCTAAACACTTGGGATAACGATGCTCTAATAATTGTTTTCTCTTCTTTGGTACAATAACCAAAAACAATTAAAACAGAAGATAACTTTCTCAAAACAGATTCTTCCTCCGTATCAATATAAGTGGGTTTTATGGATTTTTAGTTTGTTTCAAAATAAATGATGTTCTCATTAATCTAGATAAAATTTAATGTCACTTCAAATCTGTGACAAATTATAAAATAGTGTATATTTTTTAATTGGTTAAAATAAATTATTTAATGATAGTTTTACAAAACCAAAACAAATCATATAAAAGTTTGTATTTTTTCTCAATCTTTGTTAAAAACCTTAAAATCCACTTAAGATGATATAGAAGGAATATATTTTTACCGGTAACCTTTCAAAATAATGATCAAAACGTGTATAAATACTTCAGAGCATCCATTACTAATAGAAACAACAAATAATAATAATGTTTTGTCTTACAGTAGAATTCATTATTCTTTTAAGTGTATACACCGAACAAGCGATAGGAGATCCTTCTTTATCTATAACCAGGTGCGCCATGGATCTCTAATGAAAGTCCACTGCAAATCCAAGGACAACGATATGGGGTGGCACACGAGGAAATACGGAGGGGTGTATGGTTTTGATTTCAACGATAATATATTTGGTTCAACACTATTTTGGTGCGACATATGGCAATTGGCAAGGTCTTCATCTGGAGCATTTCCAGGTGATAGTTGCGTTTGAAAGTAGGCAGTATCATGACTTAAACGCTTGGATAAGATGGTCTGTGAGGGGAGATGGCATTTACCAATCTATCAATGGCGCAAATCCTTGG